>NC_141142.1:43033304-43140804 GCF_053477565.2 Lygodium microphyllum | reverse complement strand
AGACAAGCAAGAAGAAACAGAAGACGACAGAGATGAGGATCTTGTAATTACCCTGCCTGCACGGCCGCGCCGCTCCGATCTGCTTCTCCTTCTCTCTCGGTCCACACCCTCGGTGGGTGAGCTTGTATTATACGGAGGAGTCGACAGAGGCCTCAGCCTCCCAAGCTTAAGCTTCCTCCTGGCTATGGCAGCTGGGGCGGGCCGCCGATCCAGTACTACTCGGGAATAGCTACTACCAGGCCTCTTCTTGATAGAGGAGCAGAAAGCAGTGAGCAGCCTGCGACATGCCGTGAGCAGGCGGTCCAAGCCTCGCGCCCTATGAGGCCTACGGTCGTTAATGGCCATGAGAGCTGAGTATCAGGTCAGAGGAGTATGACAAGCAGAACGGAAGTAGTGACGATAGAGAAGAGTCAAGCGTGATGTCGCTGTGGTCCGTGGAGAAGAAGACATGCGGCCTGTGCAGATATATATTGCTGCCGCAGTGCATGTACCGGCCCTGGCAACGGACTGGCTACGTGTCGCCACCCCATTTGGTCAGAGGAACCTTTGTGGTTGACAAAATTGACCTTGCTATCCACAGTGCCACATAGATTATTTATTTTGTTACCCTTTTTGGCTGGAAAGCGCAGAAAGGGCGAAACTGCCTCGTGAGATTCGTCATCCCTTCCCTTCCACGTTCGCCCTCCCCCGCCTTGAAAAGAAGCGCCCCTCGCCAATGGCCATTACGCTTTCAACGCTAACTACCAAATCTAGTGCAAGTTGGAAGGACTCTCATACCCATTGCACATGACAAAACATGGTCATGTCCAAAGGTGACATGGCAAAGGATATGCTCTACACCTTCGATACAAGGAGAGTCTCTATTAAGCTCACTCACGGTGGTAAATAATACTACTCCAACAATACTTCCATGCTAGGGGGATTTCCAGCACATCTCCTCAAACAACATCAAGAGATTGGACTTCTCTTGAACTTCATTATCTATGTCAAGCCTAGGTACATGAAATCATAAACATATTGGAATCCTTGTGTGACTGCCATGATCACGCATTCCAATTGAACTCTTACTATTCGGCAAGCACAGTACCTCCCTCATCTAATTAAGCTTGTCTTCATCAAGCAATTCATCCAAGTACTTTGCATGAAATCCTTTTCATCTTGCATCCTACATGATCGTCATTGGTAGTTGAATTACACGCTAATGATTGAATCACATAATCTAGCATGCATGACATAATTGGTGGCCTTGAATCTTCTTCTCAATGCATTACAAGTCCCTTCATTGAAGCATTAGATCAATCTCCATGCATTTACACTAAGCTATATGCATGTACATTGACCTTCCATTTAATGGTTGCATAGCTAATATTCAATGCAATTCAATGGTTATTCCTAATTCTGTTCTTTAGATTATTTGCAAAGGAAATTAACCTCGTTATATTGAAAAAATAATCAATAAAATGGTTGGACAATGTTTGTGTGGCAATAAAATTAAAGTGAATGTGTTTTATAAATGAAGCATTAAGGTTGCATATTAGTTCTTACATTACTCAATAGGCCCAAATCCTATAATGCAATGGATACAAAGCTTTTCACAACTATGTGCAACTTGCTCAAATTTATTACCAATCTACATATCCTTCAGTGTGTTTGGCTGTACATTTTGCATGGTACTTGGTGTTCATGCACCCACATTCTCATAGTGATCCATAGTCAATACTAAAGTTGTGTCTTAATTCCAATGTGGATATTGATTATCAACAATTGGACATATTGTACTTTCATACCATTATTTTCCTAGCCAATACGTTGTTCTTCTGGAGAGAATGTGATGTTTAAAGTTCTTCCAAAGTCCTCCCAAAACATTTGTTGACGAAACCCTTTCTTTGGAAAGATTCAAGAATCATCAAGCTTTTAAGTGAGACCATCTTCATTGATTCCTAATGATTGTATCATTGATGGGGTATAATGTCATTTTCTCTTTTTGGAGGTGCCATTGAGATGTTTGTTATATACTTTGTGTTGTGTGTGAGTGTTATGTTTCTAATGGAGTATATGAAGGGGTCATAGTTTGAAGTTGAAGATGATCACTTCTTTCATTCTATCATCTTGCTTCCATTGTTGAGAGTGAGAGTGAGTGAGTGAGTGAGAGGTGTGTTGAGTGGAGTCGTGCCAATGCTTTGAAGGGGAAGCATGTGTTGAAGGTTGCTATGTTCCTTTGCAGTCGTACCGGTAACATGAGGAGAGAGATTGACCAAGTGGATTGTAGTTGTAGTTCATGCTAAAAAGGGATCAAAACAATTGAAGAGTCTAGGACTTTTCACCATGCACAATTCAAACCTAACCAATCAAAGATAAGAGATGTGCTTCACCTTGCTAGTGTGCTCCTAGCATATCATTTTGAGCCATGTGAGTAGGGGGTTTAAACCCACTTCCTTTGACACACTTGGGCGTGATCAAGGGTTAATGGGGGGAGGGGAATGGATGTGGGGAGTGGTGTTCCACTCACTCCACTAACCCTAGGTACAACCCGATTCTAATTCAATAGTGGTATATGTTTGTTTGGCAATGTAGTTGAAGTGAACATGCTTTTAAAGAAGCATTAACATTATGTAGCTAACTTGCATTGGCTACCTATAAAATTAGTTTTGTTAGGACAAAATCTAAGGAGGGAAGACATTGTTAGAATCAATATCTAATAACTCAAAGATAGGCCATACATTTGTGGTAGTATAATTGGAGAAATTGTAAGGAAGGAAGATATTGATAGTATCAATATCTAATAATTCAAGATGATGGTCTATGTTTGTGAGATAGTATAGTTGAAATGAATGTGGCACTTTTAATGAAGCATTACTATTATGTACTTGACTTGCATTTACTAATCGGCTTCCTAGCCAAATTAGTTTTGTCTCAATATTGATGGACTATGCCTTTGTGGTAGTATAATTGGATAAATAATAAGGAGGGACGATAATAATAGAATCAATATCTCCCATTTTTTAAGATGGACTATGTGTGTTAGCCTAAGTGAATGTACTTTTGATGAAGCATTAATATTATGTATTTGCATTTATTAGGTAGGTTGCCTAACCAATTTAGTTTTGTTTGAAAAAATTGCAAGGAGGAAAGACATGTAGAATCAACATAGAGAGAGAGAGAGAGAGAGAGGTTATTGAGGAAAAATAATTAAGATTAGAGAATAATATTTTTTAAAAACTATAAAGAGAGAGAGGGTGAAGTGAACACGTGGATGCTAGACTAAGGATCACAAGTCTCCTTTTTACTCACCATCTTGCTTCATTTTCTTTCACTTTGATGGCCCACAAAAAGTCAATATCTAAAAACATGATGGGAGGTGCTTTTAATGAAGCTCCAATTTTTGAAAGTGGTAAAAGGTGATCCATATGACAAACAATGTATTCAAGAGTTGATGTAGGTATACTATAGTTATATAGCCACATAGTCTTACTATTATATTATTTTAGCTATAGGTTAGGAAAGCCTCGAACAGGGCTTCCCAAACCTACCCCCTTTTCCAAACCTCCATTTTTCAATCAAAACCCTCTCCCCTCTTCCTTTTCTCACGTGCAATATCTCATTTTCTCTTCCCCTTCCCTTTTTTCATTAAAGCCTTCCCCCTCCCTCACCTCTTTTTTTTAAATTAAAACCCCATCCCCTCTCTCTCACTTATAATCTCTCTCTTTCTTTTCCCCATCTCCTTTTTAATTAAATTCTTCTCCCCTCCCCCTCTCTCTCTCTCATGTGTAGGGCCTAGGTTTTCTCTCTCTCTCTCTCTCTCTCTCTCTCTCTCTCTCTCTCTCTCTCTCTCTCTCTCTCTCTCTCTCTCTCTCTCTCTCCCCTTTAATTAAATCAAACTTCTTTTTAAATCAAAATTCTCTCTCTCTCTCTCTCTCTCTCTCTCTCTCTCTCTCTTAGATTAAACTTTTTAATGTAAACGTTTTGTTTAATTAAAATAAGGAGAGAGGGAGAGATAGAGACAGAGACAGAGACAGAGACAGAGAAAGAGCAAAAAAAAAAAGAAGAGAGGGAGGGAGGGAGATAGAGGGGAAACAGAGAGAAAGAGAATTATAGAGAGAGAAAATATAAAATATAAGAGAGAGAGAGAGAGAGAGAGAAAGAAAAAGGAAAAGAGAGGAGAGAGGGGAAGAGAGACAGAGAGAAGAAAATGAGAGAGAGAAAATAAGAAGAATAGAAAGAATTTGAACACAGTGAGAGAATTATAGAGAGAGGAAAGATAAAATTTAAAAGAAAGAAAGAGAATTATAGAGAGAGAAAATATAAAATTTAAGAGAGAGAGAGAGAGAGAGAAGAAAAGAAAAAAGGAAAAGAGAGGGGAGAGAGGGGGAGAGAGATAGAGAGAAGAAAATGAGAGAGAGAGAATAAGAAGAAGAATTATGGAGAGAATTATAGAGAAAGAATTTGAACATAGAGAGAGAATTATAGAGAAAGGAAAGATAAAATTTAAAATAAAAAGAAAAGAAAAAAAGAAAAACTTTCTTTTTAATTAAAATAAGGAGAGAGAGAGAGAGAGAGAGAAATATACAAAGAGCAAAAAAGAAAGAAGAGGAGAGGAAGGGAGAGAGAGGGGGAACAGAGAGAAAGAGAATTATAGAGAGAGAAAATATAAAATTTAAGAGAGAGAGAGAGAAAGAAAAAAGGAAAAGAGAGGGGATAGAGACAGAGAGAAGAAAATGAGAGAGAGAAAATAAGAAGAAGAAGAGAGAGAATGTGAACACATAGAGAATTATAGAGAGAGGAAAAATAAAATTTAAAAGAAATAGAAAAGAAAAAATTAAAGAGAGAATAAAAAAGAAAAAAAGAGGAGAGAGAAGGAAAGGAGAGGAGAGGGGAGAGAGAGAGAGAGAGAGAGAGAGAGAGAGAGAGAGAGAGAGGAGAATAAGAATAAGAAGAAGAAAGAGGAAAAGAGGAAGAGAGATGGGAAAAAAGAGAAAAGAGAAAATTCTTTTTAAAATTTAAATATTTTTTGAGAGAGAGAAAGGAAGGGAGAGAGGAGAGAGGGGGAAGAGAGAGAGAGAGAGAGAGACAGAGGATATAAAATTTAAAAGAGAGAGAAGGAGATAAGAAAAAGATAAAATTTAAAAGGGAGAGAGGGAGAGAAGACAAAAATGAAAATTAAGAGAAAGGGGAGAAGAAGAAAAGGGGGCGGACAGAGAGAGAGAGAAAGGAGAAGAAGAGAGAGAATATAAATATAAAAAGAGAATTATATATAGGAAAAAGATAAAATTTACATACTTTAAGAGAGACTGGGGGGGAAAGAAAGTGAAAGAAGAAGAAGAAGAAGAAGAAGAGAGAACATGTAGAGAGAATTATAGAGAGAGAAAAAAATTTAAAAAGAGAGAGAGAATAAAAAATAGAGGAGAAAGAGAAAAGGAAAAGAGAGGAGAGAGAAGAAAAGTGCAAAGAGAAGAAAAGGAGAGAGAGAGAGAGAAAAGAAAAAATTTAAAAAGAGAATGAAGAGAGAGAGAGAGGGAAGAAGAAAAAAAAGGAAAAAAGAGGAGAGGGGGAGAGAAGGAAAAGATAGGAGAGAGGGGGGAGAATAAAAGGAGAGAGAGAGAGAGAGAAGAAAAGCCGGGAGAGAAGAGAGATAGAGAGAGAGAGAGAGAGAGAGAGAACGAGGAGAGAAGAAAAATACACTAAAATAGAAGGCAAAGAGAGAGAGAGAGAGAGAAATTAGACAAAGGGAATTTGGGGGAGAGAGAGAGAGGAAAAAGAGGAGAGAGAAAGATGAGAAATGGATTGTTGAGCATTTTGTGTGCACGAAGCGTGTGCGGAACGCTAGTAATAATTATTGAATGATGTTCTTAGACTACTAGGAGTTTATTATATGATATTTCTCAGCGATATTCAAGAAGTAATAATTATTGAATGATATTCTTGGCCCTCTAGGACTTTATTGTATTAAAAGAACATATAGTTAATGATCAATTTAAATTTGATCCTTTTATATTCCAATTAAAGGGAAAGCGCTTTTGATGAAGCATTAATATTATGTACTTCCCTTGCATATGGGTAGCCTATCTAATCAAAGTAGTTTTTTTGGGAAATTTCACAAGGAGGAAAGACGTTGATTTAAAGAGTGTTGCCATTATCTACAACATCTATACTACTTTGAAATTGAAATAAACACCTAATCTGCTCCCCATCCTACATGGTAGTCATAGAGTGACTCCTAACCTCCCAAATTTTATAGCCTATATATTTTGCTCCACATCATATTAAGAGAAAGGAGAGTGTCAATACCCTCCCCTCCTTATTTGTTCTCTCTCTCTCTCTCTCTCTCTCTCTCTCTCTCTCTCTCTCTCTCTCTCTCTCTCTCTCTCTCTCTCTCTCTCTCTCTACCCCATAGCACGCACCGCTCTGTTGCTACCTCTATGTTTCTCTTGAGTCACCATACATCTTTGCCACCACTTCTCTATTACTCCAATGCATATAATTATTGCCAAATGAGTAGTATAGATACTCGTAGCTCAATTATTGTGTGCATCTTGTTGGATGACAACATCTACAAGTTTTAATGTATGAAATTATGATGGTGAGGAATGATTTAATGTCCACACACACACACACACACACAAACACACACATACACACACACGCACACACGCATGCACACACACATGCACGTGCATGCATGCACAGGCACAGGCATAGTCACACACACGCATGCACATGCACGCACGCCCACACACACACACTTGGTGCATCAAAGTATGTGTTTTCTCTCTATTTCTCATGTAAATTGCACTTTGACATGACCATAAAACTTCTCACTTGTGTTTCAGTACAGCTTGTAATGTAGGATGTTTGATGTGGAAGTTGATTGCCACCATGGTTATCATGGGACCTATGGGCACATTAGCCCTTTCTATTATTCTATCATGGCCATCAAGAGTCATTACTTGTAGTCTCGGTATTAGGTAATAGCTACATGTTGAGCTGTAACCCCATTCCCTATACATCATGTAATTCATAATCACAATATTTTAGTATTGCATTGTAGCCCCTATCTTCAAAATCTACTTGCCAATGCATCGTGAATATATTACTCTTTACCACTATTTGCCTATCACTATTATACTTCAAAATGGCCAAAGAGACCTTGAAATCAAATAAGTTCTAATGGTGTTTGCAAATCCTACAATGCATGTACTTCTAGCCCTTACTCCTCAATTCCTCCACCCTACATAAGAGGGACTCGTAGTTGCACATGTGTAATGAATGCGCAAGGTATGGTAGCCTATTCAAACATGTTGTATAATAGTTCATGAGGTCTTTCAACATCAACATCAGAAAACACACAAGGCCCAACATCCAATTTTGTATAGTTGAAAACTTCTCCAAAAGATGCCTTCACCAAAACAGGCTCTCTTGAGGCTTGTAGTGGCTAAGAAGTGTATATGGCCAATCTCTCTCTCTCTCTCTCTCTCTCTCTCTCTCTCTCTCTCTCTCTCTCTATATATATATATATATATATATATATATATATATATATATATATATATATATATACACATATACATATATATATATATATGTGTATACCATTAGCCATTATATTAAATCGAGATGGTCGCATCACGAGCAACATGTGGAAGGTATTCTTCAAGACTCTAAAAACACAACTCAAATTTTCCTCATTATCCCTCGTAGAGATAGATGGGCAAATAGAATAAGCAAACCAAGGAATTGAGGACTATCTCAGAAGCTATATCTAGGTGGACCAAATAGATTGGGTCTTGTATCCTTGATGTGCTCAAATTCTACTACAATAATTCAATCCATTTAATAATATATTACACCCCCTTTGAGCTAGCCATAGGAAAATAAATCATCACACCATTGGCCTTAGCCTCAAGAGTCGCCAAAGTAGAAGATATGCACAAGACTTCTTAGGAAAATGTGTAGAGAGAGAAATGCAACAACAGAACAAATTTTGAAAAAGAGCAAAATCACCATGACTAAATAAGCCAACAAGAAGTGCAAAGTAGTTCTTTTCACTGAGGGAGACATGGTCCTTTTTAGCTCCAAGAATATGTCCTTACCAAGAATATGAGCCCTAAGTTCAACCATTGGTACTATGGGCCATACCACATCACCTAAGTTTAAAATGAGGTCTCCTACAAGTTGGACTTGTTAGAGAGCATTTGTGTACACACAATGCCTTTTGTGCATGTCTTCTATGTAGGTTCTACCCAAATACCCCATGGGTGTAGTGTGTTCCACTGCTTCATTCCAATTGCAACTTCGAAGTAGATGCAATCCTTTTGTGCCAAGAGCACAATAGTTACCTAGAGTATCTCACCAAGTGGAAAGGGTGCCCTCTCAAAGAAGCCACTTATATTTTGAAAGTGGAGGTCCATGAATGTGGCAAAGTGGCATTCACTACTTGGCTGAAGAAGAATCCCAACAATACTTCTAATGTACCTTGAGCCATTACTTTGAAGCCTCCACTCCTCAAATGTAATTGAGTTAAAGGTGGACATGAGAAAAACCCATAAAAGCAAAGAGTCTCGTGGGCAAACATTGGGTAGCTTGATAGGAAAATCTATGTTAGGACCTCCAAGTTGTAGTGTGGTAGACATTGACCAACTTGATAGAAAAGGTAGTGTTAAGACACCACTAATGAGTTCATTCCTAAAGGCAAATACTAGTGACAAGCTTGATAGAATAAGCCGTGTTAGGATATTGGAATGAGTCAATAGAATCCACCCTTAGATTACTAAGGATAGCAATTCATTGTGTGGGGATGAGTGTAAGGGTTTTATAGGTATACCATGGTATTTCATACAGAAACAACTATATAGGGAGTAGAATTGATAGTCAGCCCTACTTGGTTTGCACTTTGTGTGTAATTCCCTATACCTAGTAGTGAGCCCTCACATGTGCGGCATAACGAGGGTTTAGTCCTAGGATGTGTGCATATTGTACCATTTCTTTCATTGAATAATACAAGAGTATACCTTGCTCTCACATATTATGTGATCTTTCTATGCCATGTTGAGTGAGTGATTGAGTGCAAGTGCATCAAATCCCCCCCTCCCCCTATCCTAGAATTACAAACACTTTACAATATTAGAAATACGTAGCACAATTAAATTCAATGTTATGTTCTACAAAAGGTCAGAAATAATGATAAATGAGTCTCTACAAAGAGTAATTTATTGTAAATAAAGTAAGCTCCACATGGACACATGTATGCATACGTATATCATAGAAGGAGATTGATTAAAATATATTGTAACTTGAAAGTATTATCTATAGAAAGGTTTGAAGGATCCAAAGAAATCCAAGCATAAGCCAATATTGATATTTGATGATGTTAACTATGAGCTTACTAGAGGCAATAGGAGTAGGTGTGAAAAGTCAGATGAGTTGGAGTCACACGAGTGGGAGGGATGGAGGCCATATAGGATGCCCATGAGGCAGATATTAAGAAAGCCCATGAATCTCATGCACCTGCGATATATATATATATATATATATATATATATATATATATATATATATATATATATATATATATATATATATATATATATATATATATATATATATATATATATATGCAATGATCTCCACACATCTCTCATCTACCTTGGTGAATATCAATAGCTCCTACTATGTTGAACATGCCTCTCTTCTACACCTTTGTGAACCAACATAGTTCCTACTTCATGATGCTCACTATCCCCTCATAGATGTAGCCAAAGGGACATCTTTAGCTCCACCATGCAATGTGTAACCCACTTGTCAAAAACACTAATCTCCATTTGAGGGGGGAGGCTCTCACTTCCTAACTTTCTCTATTTCACCCATGATCTTTGCTCTATAGTGCCACTATCAACCACCATGCAAATTTAGTCTTTTAAAGCAATATCTTTGATGTTGTGGAAGTGAAGTTGATGATCTTGTCATTATAGTAGTCGTGTAGTTTATTAGCCTTATTTACATCCTATTTCCTCATGCCAATTGAATATATATTAAATAATAACACATTTATATAAGGAGAATTACTAATTTAGTAAACTTGAGAGTTTAACAAGATCTTATATGTCTATCTTTCCAACCAAACATGACATGCCCAAAAATCATCGGATTCTAATAGGTACTTTTGTCCACTTAACCTCATCAATTATCCCCTTAAATTTTCCCTATTCTTGGCAGTCCAAATTTCCTTAAGCATAGTAATTCTAGTAAGGTGAAAAATCATCTTTTTCTTTGTAGTATTGCTCAAGTTACCTCTCCAAAATTACATGCTTACATCTCTTGCCCTTGCTAGATACCAATTGGACGTGTGGAATTACTTCATTTCAAGTTTGTGTTGAAACAAATTCGTTCCAAAATAAGTGTCTCAGATTCTCCACTTGTAGGTACAAAGCCCATTCCCCAAGTCTCTTCCATGTGCTTTTTTGGCTATAATTATTGCTCCCATTAGCACATGCCAACCAAATACAAGATCCTACAGTGGGATAGACATCCCCCACAAACCCTTTAGGGTGCTCTCTAGCATTTTTACAATTATGGACATTTCCCAAACCTTTCTAACTCTTGATGATTCTTCTTTCTTAGTTTCTATTATTTTCTTGATCAACCTCACTAATTCCTGGATGTCCTTTCCTCTATGACTAGAGGTGGCCATCCTTGAGACGTCTTACCCCCTCAATCCACCTCAGTTTGAATTAGTTTCCCTGCAATGTAATTCCACACAATTGTTGAGAACTTTGATAAACCCCATTTCTTGACTCCTCGACTCCCTTGCAACAATGTCTTGTTCTTGTGTAGCCAATATTTTTCCTTGCATACTCCTTTGTTGATTAATGTACAACCCCTCTTACCTATCTCCACAACAAAGAGGAGATTTGAAATCCCAATACAACAAGATATTGATTTCCCTATTAAAACCTTGAACTAATGATATTTATCAGCTTTAACTAGCATCTTTCTCCATCCACCAATCAAATCAAGCATCAACCCTTTCGATTTGATCTAAAAAATGGTATGGATTGTAATTAGTTCATTTTATTACTCAACCTCTATCTTTCACATAGTGCTCTAACCATTATTTCAATCATCATTACTGCTCGAGGAGTGCTTTGATCACAACACCTAAGTAGTAGCTTTGGTCTTAGTGCATTTGCCTCTTGGTCAATTCTCTGCATCCTCCTCCAACTTATTCTTGAGGCATTCAATACTAATTGGAGCTAAGTATCTCGACATTCCCCTATCAAAGAATCCCAAACCTTTGGCTCAATTTGTTCCACCTAAGAACTCATAGATAAAACCTCATCATGGGAAAAATAAAAACCTTTTAAGTATTCAACCTAACATGTAGTGGCCATGTGGTCAACTTCTAATTGCTTATCTTACTCAACTTTCCTATTACCTAGTGAATTTTCAATCTTTCATTCATTCCTATCCCAATGGGAAATCAAACGTACTTTCATATCCTTCCCCTATGCTTACCACTTTCCCTAGCCATCCTAACTCTGCAAGGCTTTCTTCCTTGACAATTATAACCCACAACTTGCTCATATAATTTCAGCATGCCTCTTGCTTTGTCTAGGTTACTTTTAGTGGCTTTCACCATCATTAGCAAATCATTGGCAAACCCCTACCCCAACAATTACTTCCCTTTGTACTACATAACCCCTTTAATCTACTCTCTCATGAAAATTTGTCAAATTGAAATAGCAAAATGAGCTAACTAGATATCCTTGCTTGACTCCATGGCTTATGGGAATCTTCTATAAGAACCCATTGCCAAAAGATTTTTCTTTGAGAAATCCCAACTTAGCTTGTCGAAGGCCTTCTATACATGACCACCCTAATCTCATGGCAATGGTTTTGGTTAAGAGCTTGTACATTGTACCCATGAAGGATATGTGATTTTGCATGAGTGGCCCTAATCTCATGGAAATGGCTTTGGTTAAGAGCTCGTACACTATACCCATCAAGGATATGTGCTTTTTCTTGAGCAGCCCTAATCTCATGGCAATGGCTTTGGTTAAGAGCTTGTACACTCTAGATGTTACCATGTTTCCCGCAGCACAGAGGAGTGAAAAATGGAAAAAAAAGGGGAATAGCAAAAAAGGCGCAGGATAAAAGCAGAAAAAGACGCCTTGACCGGTAACCAGTCCCTGAAAAATTTAAATGTTCGGGCATGACCCTCAGAAAGCCTCGATGTTGCCCCGAGACAACAAAAGAGTAAAAGGGCGCACCATTAAAATGTGGGAGCGCCCCCAAATCTTTGTAAAAGAGTGCCAGGCTCGCTCCTGTGCAAAGTATACGCATTAGTTGGGGATAGGATAAATTAGAATGGTGGGAAATGGGAAAAAGGGGCCTAGGCTACAGCCGGCCATGTAAAAAAGGGAAAGGGGATGACCGCCCAAAAAGGATTTAGGGCTTTGTATATAAAGTTGAAAAGTGAATTAGAAGCTCATTCTTTGGTGTGTGGCAAAAAGAGTCTTCTTCTTCCTCTCTTCTTCTCTCCTTCTTGCTTGTGTGTGCTCTTGAGAGAGGGAGTGTGAGAGTGTGAGGGAGTGAGTGTGTGTGGGAGTGAGGGATCAAGAGGGTGAAGCTCTTCACCATCTCCTCTTCTCTTCTTCTCTTCTCTTCTCTTCTCTTCTCTTGCACGCGCGGCTATGGAGGATGGAGCTTGGAGATGGAGGAGGCTTGAGGATGCTTGAGCTAGCATCAAGAATCGTGGAGCTATCGGAGTGCAAGGGAGAGGAGGGTACTCGATCAAGCATCAAGGTAAGCTCACTACACTCGTAGGATCGACGGCACGTCGGCTAGGTGAGAGATAGCCATTAGAGCTCGCTTGGAACGCTTGAACAATAAGCGGTCCGTGGGTCTTGGCGGTTGAGCAAAATCTCCCATATTTTGGTTCCGTTGCGGGGACCAACGGATTCAAGCTTGAGCACTTGCGCGCCTCATGTCGAGCATCAAAGTCGGGTACTCATCCCCGAAACGGAGCTTGAGATAGGTAGGAAGTTGGGTGTTTTTTATCTTCAAAACAGGTAAGTATTTTTGGATATTCTGGTTGTTTGATGATTGGAAAACGTGGAGAAATTAGTTCAATCTTTTGCTTTCGATTTGTGTTGTGTTTAAAGTAGGTTAACAGTAGAAAATCACACCCGAGAGGCATAGGGTTGCTGATGTAAAACAGGGAGAAAATCGTGGAAAACAGGGAAAAAATGGATGAAATGCGCATTTGAATGTGTAGGAATCGCAAGGATAGTGATCGATAACATCCGGGGAATGTCCAACAGGGTTATAAGTTCTTTAAGGGCAAGGGAATCCTCATTTGCAACCAGCTGAGAGAGAGAGAGAGAGAGAGAGAGAGAGAGAGAGAGAGAGAGAGAGAGAGAGAGAGAGAGCTTGGGCAACCCGTTCGATCGATCAGGGCAAGGAGTGACATTGCTATCGGCGATCCCCAGGTATATAGATCTCTCCCCCATCACTCCAATATCACTCCTGGTGAATTTTGCAGTCTATAATCATTGATGTCTTGAGATTTTGGACGAATTTGTGCTCAAAAGTGCGTCAGGCCGGCGGAATCGGACACCCAATTCAGTGTCCGATTCTCAGAATTGGACGTCCGATTTTGAGAATCGGACACTCAGACACTCCGACACTCGGACCAACCCCGTCCGATCAGACTACTTTTTCGATTGTTCGATCGAGGAAATCGGACTCACCAATTAGGACACGTCAGCAATCGGACCACATGCTTGGTCCAATCGGACCACTTGTTCGATTTTCGAAAATCGGACACCTAACCCCCGTCCGATTCTGAGACTCGGACGGCTCAAACTCGCACCCATCTGATCCGATTCCTAAAATCGGTCGGACCACTAGAATCGGACCATTGGTAAATCGAACGTCCGATTCCCAGAATCAGACACACCTTAGGGGGAAAAAAAAGGGAAAAAACATCAAAAATTGACCCCCACGAGCGACTGGAAGCGCAACCCGCTCAAGGACAATATGGCGAACATCTTGTAGGCAGTTCCCGACGTAGGAGTCAAGACCAAGGGACAAGGGGACAGTGCTGGAGCACTCCCCAACGACCTAACGCGTCGAGAACGGAAATCCAATCGGAGTTCCTGTGATCGACTCCCCTAGTGAACGGCAAGAAGCAGCGCAGACCCTAGAACCCGCTAGATGGCCATGACTTGAGCAACGAAGCTTATCAGGCCCGAAACAAGCAAGAGTGTGTAAGACGCCAAGGAATTGCTTGCGGCACTCACATTGAATTTCCGCACTTGAAGTACACTTAAGAAAGCTGAAAACCTGATTGGGCACAAGTGCACGAGAAACGACACACTCACCAAGTGACCATAAATTGAGGTTTGCATTCAATGACCAAAATAACTCACTCAGATAAACCACTCAAGGAACCCACCAATAGGAGAGGACCCAAGACATAGACAAACAATTGAAGCGCAGGGTAGGACCAGGCAAGGAGCGCCAACGACGAGGATTTGTCGAGACTATTCAACCTGATCGACAGCGCAGTCGGGCACAAGAATTTGACCATGACGGAAGAAATCTCAGACCATCGGTCTAATGAGGAGCTCGATTTGAGTGTATTCCCAGATGCTATACAGCAGATGGTGAGCAATTACGATGCGCACGCCCGGTACGAGCACCGCCGCAGGACAGTAAACGCAATCATTGCAGACCTAGAGGAGGAGAGAAGGCTAGCCCGCAAGGCATTGCAGGGAATAGCTGATTATAATAGGGATCGGCAGGCTAGGAGCCAAAGGCAAAGCATGGAGCTGCATGAGGTGCAGCGAGTGCTGAACTTGGCTAGCCGAAACCAAATGGACCATGAGAGAGCACTAGAAGGAGACCTGACATTGAGCGAGCTCCTCATGAAAAGGCTGCTCGATAACACTGCAGTAGAGCAGAGTGCCACCACACTAGCGACGTCTCTGCTTGTAGGATAAGGGGCAAACCAAGGCTCAAAGACCCAGGCCAAAATACCCATTGTTGCCAAGCAGCTCGATAAGTACCAACCGCATGACGATCCATACAGCTTTGTTGAGCAGTTCGAGCAAGTCTGCGAAGCCAACGGCCTCAACGACCAGACTAGATGTTTGCAAGCATTCGGGCTCTGCCTCAGCAACAAGGGTAGGACATGGTATACAAGCCTGGATGCCGTGGAACAAGCCAACTTCAATAATCTCAAGGATCTCTTTGTCAAGAGGTTCGCCGAGCCCGAATACTCTGATAACCTCCTAGTACGCTTGATGAACGTCAAGTAGAAAGAGAAGAAGGACATCCGCGACTATGTAACCCATGTGAGGAGTCTCTTTAAGAGAATCCCTCTAGGTGAGCGACCGATTGACAGAGCAGTTTCGACTGTATTCATCAGTGGAATTAGAGACGAGGAGTTATATAAGGCATTGGCAAGCAATTCAAGCTTGCAGCGGGACGTGGTGGCTAGAGTGTTTGAGGAAGCCATCGGAGTCGATGACCAGCTGAAAGAGCGGAGCTCTAGGAGCTCAAATCTAGAAGAGACCAACCCGGAAAGCTCGGAGAGAACATCAACATCTAGTGAGCGGTCAATCCCATCATTCCAAGACAAGGGGAAGTCCACCAAGACAGACCAAGGCTTGGCTGAGGTCAAGATGGAATTAGCCAAGCCACAAGACATGTTGAGACGACCAATGCGCCCGCATGTCCAATGCGTGTATTGTGGCGAAAACCACTCACCGGTCGAGGGTCAAGACCTTATGCTAACTGCGGTAGGTTTGGCCATGATGTCGCGCATTGCAGACTACCAAGAAGACTCCCATATTTGCAACCCTACGGCCAACCTTATCTAGCTAACAGGCCGCAGCCACTCTTCGGAAGGGGAGCCCCATTGGCTCTTCCGCGCTTAACGATATGAAACCAGCCGTCCCTAGAATGGACATAAATCCTACAGGCATTCCTAGACTGCCTGGTCCTTACGTGACCCACCCATCAAGCGACACTCCAGTACACTACGTGGAGGAGCCGAATGATGAAGAGACCTACATATACCCTTACATCTCGCACAACGACAAGGGCAACGCAGTCCTCATGGATTATCGACTTGTGTCGGTGATGGTGTTAGGACGAGGACGAGGTAGAGGCCTAGGAGGGCAGCCACAGGATCCAATCACTTGTTGGACTTGCGGACACCCCGGTCATGTCTCATCACGCTGCCCTGAAAGAGAGCATCAAAACAGGGACAAGGCTGACCAAAGGTGCGCAGAGTGCGGAATCACCCATCTTTTCATAGACTGCCCAAAGCGGAAGCCGCCATCTAGCTCATCCAACTTGCCATCCGTCCCATTGGGGTTGTTTGGTGTCGAAAACCCCGATGGGGAGGCCACACCTATTCCCTTGCGGGTTATGACCCGAGCCCAAATGAAGTAGGCCGGCATCTCTCTACCAGGACCCAGCAATCTTGACGCAACCTCAATAGGAAAGAAAAGCCGCAAGTGGAAAAAGAAGAGATCGGAAGCTAAGGTCGCACTAAAGACTGAGAGTGCTACGACTCTACCTATGGGAAAGAAGGTCTCAGACGCGGAGGCAGAGACTTCAGCCCCTAAGACAGCCGAAAAGGGAAGCGCAAAGGTAGGGGAATACCCACATCCAAAGCGACAATTAGAGGCCATAGAAAAGGTGAAGGAATGGGTGAGGGAGGCTCAACAGCATCTCAAAGACGCTGAGCCCATCATAGAGGACAAGATCGATGACCTCTCCAACGTAAGCATGCCAATATCACCGCTTCAACCTAAGTCGGCAGAAGCAACTGTGTCGCAGGCAAGCCGTTAAGTCCAAGCCTAGACGCAACAAAGCCGCAAATCAGCCGCACCATTGGCACGGACAATCTAGGCTAAGGGAAGGATGAGTATCCAACGATCTCCTGACCATGCTAGTGACCACCCCTGTAACACTTAGCCTGGGAGATCTGCTTAAGCAGCATCCTACCCTATGGCAAGACCTTAAGTAGTGGGTCGAAGGATCACAAGAGCAGGTCACGGCAGACCCTCGAGACCAGGATGCAGAAACGCAATTGCCAAGTTTGACGCTGCACTCCGTGCCTAAATCCTTCCACGTCAATGCCTTTTGGGAAGGCTCTGAGATGCACACGGTCCTGCCGGTCCTAGCCCTGGGTGACACAACAAGGAAGGGAATCGTAGACACAGGAGCTAGGGTTAGTGTGCTTAGCCACGCAGTGCTTCGGACTTGGGGAAACCCGCCTGTCGAAGCTGCTAGGTTTAATGTCACGCTAGCAAATGGTATGAGAGTGAAGCGATTCGGGGTACTGAAGAATTGGCCAGTGAAGATCGCAGGTGTCCAGTTCTCTGTCGACTTTATAGTCATGAAGCGAGTGCACTACGATGTCCTATTAGGCCGACCCTGGATGCGCAACGCTAGAGTCATCGAAGATTGGGGTAATGGCTTGATCTTCCTTGGCAATAGAATGGACACCGTAAGAATAGAGATGGACACTTGAAAGACCTCACCAGTTGACCTAGACGCCATCTCTGTTATGCTTAAGGGGAACACTCAGGTCAAGAAGCCCTATGGGTCCTTGACCAAGTATATCCCATGCCCAGAGGATGAGCGGGACTGGATGCACGTTCTCGCTACAATCGACCTGCCATTCTCAGACCATGAGGCGTATGAGCAGGCCATCAAAACGATCGGCAAGACCAACGAAGCACTCTCTACACCAATCTACATGATGGCAGCAAGCCTCCATGGAAAGCCTAAGCCTATCACCTTCCATGTACCCTCCAACAAAAGGGAACTCTAGGGGGTACTGGAATACCTAACGGACCAGCTAGCTGGCAACTCAGCTGCAAACTTCAAACCACTCCAGGATCTCTTAGAGGATTCCAAGTGGCAATGGACTAGGGTGCACAAGTTAAACCTCATGTATAACTAGGCCCTGGTTCCTAACCAACGACACGAGGCATACCAAGCCCTAGGAGACGACGAGCAGTCGAATGACAAAGATTCCAGCGATGAATACGAAGACTGCCAATCCTTCAGTGATGAGAGTGAGGGTGAAGTAGATACCATAGAATACGACACTGAAGGACAAGAAATTGAGCAGATACGAGTAGACGCCAAGCCGTAGAAAAGGCAGGCCCTTAGAATGGAGCAAGGAGTCATGCGCATGAAATGTGATCGTGCTTGGTTGGAATGCATAGGAGCCATAGACCTTGAGCAAGCAGGCCTAGCCCAACCAGGAACAACATCAATACTTAGAATCGAATCGCCATCTGAACTGCGGCCACTAGGGAAGACCACCTCTTCTAGCGAAGATGGAGGGTTTGACTCTAAATCGGAAGTTACTTCGGATAGTGACCCAGAGATCCCTAGGCCAGCCATGACCAGACGCACCAAGGGGGACTTACCCGTCCATCTGAGGCGCAGACGGTTAAGGCAGGATAAGGCAAAGCTCCCCAGGGATACACAATCAGAAGAACAGCAGAAGCCGCACGACCTCCCTAAATGCTTCACTAAATTCAAAAAAGGGGATAGGGTAGTGGTTCTGTTAGGTGCCAAGCGTCAAGGGCAGACAAGTGAACCAATCGAAGGACCAGCCAAGGTCAAGGAGGTAGACCTAGCCCTGGAAGGGGAGACACCCCGACCAGTGTTCATTGCCGATGACTTGATTGGTAAATAAGAGTTGAGTCTTGTCGCTCTCTTGCGGGAGTATATAGACGTATTTGCCTGGTCCTTAAAAGAGCTGCACGGGGTAGATCCGAGTGTTGTGACTCACAATATACCCATGACGTCGGATGCAACGGTCAAGCAGCGACCGTACCCCATGAATCCAAAACACACTCATGCTGTCAAAGAGGAAATTAACAAGCTGATGAGAGCTGGATTCATTTACGAAATTGAGAACACAGACTGGGTATCACCCATAGTCATTATGATGAAGAACAGCAAAATTCGAGTGTGCGTCAATTACAAGAAGGTGAACGCTGCTATGAAGAGAGACAACTATCCCTTGCCGTACACCGAGCACATGCTTGAGAGGGTGGCAGGCAAGGAAGCCTGCAATTTTTTGGATGGCTTCTCAGGGTACAACCAAGTGCAAGTGCATCCTGCATACAGGCATAAGACCGCCTTTGCCACGGAGTGGGGCGTCTTTGCATACATAGTCATGCCCTTCGGGTTGACCAATGCCCCCGCCACCTTTCAACGTCTCATGTGCACCATCTTTAAGGACATGCTTCGCAAGGAGTTAGAGGTCTTTGTCGACGATCTATGTGTCCATTCGACCTGGATCGAACAGTTAGACAAACTCCGCGTAGTCTTTGAACGGTGCTGCTTATATCGTCTCTCCTTGAACCCCTTGAAGTGTCAGTTTTGGGTGAAGCTCGGATGTATCTTAGGACACGTGGTGTCGAAGAACGGCATTGCCACTGACTTCTCGAAGATCAGGGTTATTGTTGACCTTCCACCCCCAATTAATTACAAGGGAGTTCAATGCTTCTTAGGTCACACAGGATACTATCGGCGGTTTATGCTGAACTACGCGCGCTGATCGCCAGGCCATTGTACAAGCTACTGATTGTCTTCAAGTGGACCAAGGCATGCCAACGGGCATATGAAGAATTGAAAAAGGCTCTAACAATAGCACCAATTCTACGAGCCCCAGATTGGACCATTACCTTCCACGTACACATCGATGCTTCTAAGTTTGCCATGGGGGCAGTGTTGTGCCAACCTAGTGAGCATAACTTAGATTACCCAGTGAGCTTTGCTAGCAGACAACTCACTGTGACGGAGATGAATTATTCGACAACAGAAAGGGAGGGAATAGCCATGGTGTCCGCCGTGAAGAAATTTTGGCATTATCTATTGGCCACACCTTTCATCTTCTTCGTGGACCATCAAGCCCTGCTCTATTTAGTGAACAAACCTTGTGCTACAGGACGCATAGCTCGATGGCTCCTCCTGCTCCTAGAGTTTGATTTCTCCGTGGTGGTAGGAAAGGGAAAACAGCATTACATGGCTGATCACATGTCCCGTATACCCACAGGAGAAGCCGCTGGACAAGGCATCATTGACGAGTTACCTGATGCCCACTTATTCCACCTGTCCAGCGAGAGAGATCTATTTAAGGCTGATCTGACGCCATACTGGGCAGACGACATAGTCCAAGTGCTCGAGCACGGACTACGTGAGCGACAATAGAAAAGGCATGACTTAGGCGCTTGATCCTAAAGATCCAGCCCTACCAGCTGATTGCAGGCCAACTCTATAGGCTGGGGCAAGACGGATTGCTACGTAAGTGCGTGTGTGAGCATGAGATGCACGATGTGCTCTCAGAGGTGCACAGCGGCATTGCAGGAGGACACTTTAGCAGAGACACGATAGCACGGAAGGTGCTACAGTCCCAAGTATGGTGGCCCACACTTTTCCGTGATGCCAAGTGATTCGTCAAGCATTGTGACGAGTGCCAACGGACAAAAATCCCGATTCGTAAGAATCAAATGGAGTTAACCCCAATTATTGCTTGCCAACCCTTCGAAAAATGGGGAATTGACTTCATAGGACCCATCAGCCCTACGGCGCAGTACTCACAAGCCAAGTACATCGTGGTGGCCACTAATTACCTCACAAAATGGGCAGAGGCAAGAGCCACACGAAAAAACGATGCTAGGATGACTGCCAAGTTCTTATGGGAGCAAGTGATCTCGCGCTTCGGTTGTCCCATCGAACTGGTTAGCGACCAAGGCATACACTTCATCAACGAAGTGATAGCACATCTCCTATCCACCTTTCTCATCATCCATCGCAAATCCTCACCATAAGTGCCCTCAGGCTAATGGCCAGGCAAAATCATCTAACAAAATTCTTATCAATGTCCTGACTAAAGTAGTCTCAGCCTCACGAAGCAACTGGGACAACAAGTTGATGGCAGCCTTGTGGGCCTACCGCACAGCTTATAAAATGGCTATTGGCCAAACCCCCTTTAGCCTGACCTATGGGACTGAAGCAATTTTACCATTAGAATTCTTCGTTCCTAGCCTAAGAGTGGCACTTCAAGAACAATGGGAAGGGAAGGAATCATGGACGCAACGCCTGGTCGAGCTGGAACGCCTATCAGAGACTCGTCTTCTAGCCACCCACGTGCTTATCTACGAGAAAGCCCGACGCAAGAGCTGGTTTGACAAGCATGTCAAGCAACGCGAGTTTGAACAGGGTGACTTAGTGCTCCTCTACTTAGTTAAAGGACATAAGCAAAAGATGAAATTCAGAGGTCTCGGACCCTTCAAGGTTCAGGCAATCAGCCGAACCGACAATGTCGAGCTTGAGACCCTAGACGGTGAAGGAATAGGCTTTTTCAATGGCACTCGTGTCAAGAAGTACTTCCCTCCCACTCATCCTTTGCATGAGCCAGCAATGTTAGAACCGCCAGTCAAAATATGAGCAGCCACAATCACTGAAATCAGCGAAGATGATGAGGAAGCTGTAGAACCCGCTTACCTCCGTGTCACGGTCACTGCCAAGCAAACATGCGCTTTCAACGCCTTGATCGATGAGGGAACAGACTTAATGTCTTAACCCACAAGCATTGGATCCAACTTGGCAAACCACTACTTCAACCCACAACTGCCAAATTAAGCCCATATGGGGCTCAATCCTATGCACTTCTCGGCAAGTGCAGAGTCGCCGTTTCTATCGAGTCTGAGACTGTTCCAATGCTTTTTATGTGTCGCCCAGTGCTATAGACGCAGGCATGGAGTCACTACTGGGGTGAACCTTCAAAAAGCAGACTCACTGTAATGTTGATTATAAGTCGCAGCGCATCCACCTAGCAATCGGCAACGTGCGCATTATCGCAGCTTTCAGCAAGGGCTGTGCGACACCATCGCCATCCGCAGAACCACTGATAGAAACATCCGTAGGCAAAACTAAGGAGGGGGTAGTGCGCGGCTGCCACTCCCCGACTTCCATAAACAGTAGCCCGCAGCGATCAAAGCAAAGACCCAACAGCCTCGCCTTCAATGGGTGCCTAAACAGTCGCAACAACCGTCTAGGAGTCAACGCTCCTTACCCACATAAGACCCAGAACTCTAAACCTAGGAGGCCAAGACGCAATCACTGGAAGAGCCACGTGATTAAGCAAAGATGGGTCCCTAAAGCCCTCTTGCATGCTCAAGGCTACTATGAGGGAAATGCCTCACTGTGGATCCCTAAGGCCCCCGCGGCCAAAGGCACTAGTCATACGCCACCCTCAAGCTTGACCAGCCCACGTCCCCCAACACCTCAAACCCATAGGCCGTAGTGCTCGCCAGAGCCCCAACCATCTGACTCATCTACGCTTTATCCTAAGAGAAGCAACAGCCACCGACAGGTGGCATCATCCGACCAAGTCAATCCGACTCTCCGCAGCAAAGCTGACTGCAGCAGCCCAGCTGTTGTGACTAACCCTAACCCGCCCTTCTTCCAAACAGCCCGATTGCAAGCTCAAGGAAACTCCCAACTGCAACTATGTACCGTCAAGGCCTCTAGTTCTAGCAAACCTCGACCGCCCCGTCGGCCTTACACCCTCCTATGAACGGAAGTCATTTCTAGCACTAGCCGCTGACCTTGCGAAGGACACCGAAGATGATGTGGTGGACTGCATTAAACGGCTCGATGCCACCTTCGTGTCGCTAGCCCTCAGCTATGACCACTTGGACTTGGGTCTATTAGAAGAACGCTTTGCAACGGAAGTGCGCAACATGCCTTGCTCTTGGGAAACTTTTGAATTCGCCTTTGCAAAGGCTTCTCGCTCTGCTGCTGAGTTGCTCGGTAGTGAGGTCTCCAAAGAGCAAGCCATTAAGCAACGTCTCATCACATCCTACGATCAGCAAACCACTTCGGCTATCACTGATCAGGATATCACCGAGTTATCCAAGCTCGCTGATATGGACTCCATGTTTTTGAAGCGTTGGTACACTCTTTGGTTGCAATGGGAAGTTGAGGGGTGCCGCATAATGACCAACGCTAAGCAGCGCCATGCAATCAAAACAGCAGATTACGACCCCACCTATGTCGCACCAACCTCGTATCATGTATTAACCATTCTCTGTGGTCAACCCATAGACGAGCACATCAAAGGCTTGACCGCCTCTTAACCGAGGAAGAGCTCCACATTGCAAGTAGGGTCAATTCTGGCAATCTCCTAACTGATGTTCTGACATACATCACCCATGTCGGTATCCACCCATTCGAATTAGACAGGGAAGCTCAGCTAGAGTATAACCCCAACTTCTACGCCTGGCTCTTGTACAAGTAGACCAATGCCCTTTATGCTGAATGCCCTTGGCCTCTCAACCTCCAATCCTGGGACGGATTCTTCTCGTTCCAAAGGGGGAAGGGGGTGATAAGGTGGAACGTAAAAAATAAACAAGGGAAATCTAAAAAGTAAACCAAGTATGAAACGTCAGTTAAATTTGAAATGCAAGGGTAAGATGTAATGGTAAAAGTCTGAAAAGAAAAGTTAAGGCTATGTTCAATAAAATCTGCTACGCTTTTATTCCTCCACCAAAATAGTTGTCAAAAAGCACTAAAAGTGGAAATGGCTGAACTTGTAGGTAGCGATCATGGCAAGCTAGGACAAAGTGGGCAAGCTCCCCTTCTCGGAGGAGGAGCAAGCGAAGTACGGCCTCACGGTGGAGACGAGATCCTTCAACCAGTTGAAGTTCCGTCACGTCTTCAACCTTGAAGACGTGGCCATCGAACAGCTGGCAGTACGCCAAATCATAGATCAGTGCCACCTGCAGAAGTAGCTGGATGCATGGGCCGGAGGGTGGACTACACCCAGTGCACTGACTTCTTGCGCACCTTCAATAGGAACAGAGGAACCATCACGGTGCGCGACAGTGAAGCCACCAAATAGGTGCAGATCGAGCTGACCCCCGAGTTGGTGGAAAGGGCACTAGGGCTGCCGAATAAGGTGGAAAGAAAGCCGAAAAGAGACATCTACGCCATGTTGGGAATGGACAAGGTGAAAGTCCATACCAATGATGGGATTAGCCTGGCGGACATCCCCAACCCAGAAATCCAGCTGCAAGCAAAGATGGTGCACGCCTTGTTCTCAAGCCAGAGGTACAACAGCATAATGAGCTGAATCAACGTACCTCTACTCGACAGCATTGCGGCGCAATCGCTGGACGAGGTGAACCTTAATGGGTTTGTGAGGAAAACAATAGAGGCTTCTGCTAAGGCCCTGGCCAACAGGAGGAAGAGCCGTTGGAGGGGAGTCCCCGTCGTCCCGATCAACCCGCAAGGCATCATCCTCCAAAGCCGCAACCGTAGGGTTTGGAGGTGTCCTTACAACCATCATCCAAGAAGCACTAGGGCAAGGACAAGAAGGAGAAGACAAGAAGGGGGGCGACGAAGGAAGTGATGAGTCACCATCACAATCCCCACCTCACACAGAAGAGCAGCGAAGGTCATCAGATGGAACGAAGACGGACGCAGACGAAGAGGGAGAGTCCCAGAGCACCCAACAGAGGCACGCGGAACAATGAACCAAAGCCCTGCATGGAAAAAGGAAAGAGAAGCAAAAGAAGAAAGAAAAGAAAGATCTGGAGAGGGCTCAAAGGGAGTCAATCAAGGATGAGGAGGAGAGAAAAAAGAAGACCGAAGAGGAGCTGAGAAGGAAGGAAGAGGAAGAAATAGAGCTGGCCACCCATCGCTCCATCGAGGAGCAGCACAAAAGAGACGAGGAATGCGCAGAGAGCCCGCACCGAACAAAGGCACCTGGTTCCAGTACCAGTGTGCTGGAAATCACACCCCTGCCCCCAGCAGAAGGAAAAGGAAAAGATCCGATGATGCCAACTCTCCCCCTCTTCACACCTTCCATGCCAGCCGCTCCTATCATGACGACACCCACTGCCACCGCCACCCAAGGTTCCACCCCAAAAGTCGATGAGAGCAATGTGGTCACTTGGCAACAATTCCTGGTGGAACGGGAGCTGGCAAGAGAAGCGGCCATGGCCACCCCAGCATCAGGAGTCAAAAGGGCAGCCACGGCTGATCTGGAGCCAAGGCCGGAGCTGAAGAGGCAGAAAACAGAAGACGCTGTCACCACCACCACCATGTCCCACCCCCCATCTCCAGCAGGCCAATACGACGAATATGTTAAGGAGCTGCTCTCGCAGTTAGAAAGGGCCAGGGAAGAAAGGAGGACAGCCGTGGAGGAGCTAGCAGCAGAACGAGAATCACGAGCTGCTCTCTAGCTGGAGAGAACAAATTAGATAACAAAATGCTAAAGGGAGATCACTGCACTCAGGGAGGAAGCCAGCAATAAGGATGCAGAGGAATTAAAGGCCGTAAAGGAACGTGACGCTGCTTGGGAAGGAAGGAGAAAAATCTTGATGGAGTGTCTCAATGGGGAGAGGGAGACCAATGCTCATCTACAGCACAAGAATGATCAGCTATCTGCAGTCAACCTGAAAGCACAAAGCCAGCTTGACAAGATCAGATAAGAGGCTACAGAGTTAGACCAATTAAGGGAAGAACAGGTGCGAAGGATGCAGGTGAAGGTGGATCAGCTCAATGCACAGATCGCCGATGAACGCCAGGAGGAGTCCCGCCTGCACCGTGAGCTCGAGGCCCAGTAGCAACAACTCATGGCTATGACCCTCCATCAGAGGGAGAGCCTCGAAGATATGGAAAAAAGAGCAAAAGAATGGGCTGATCACAATGAGGGGAGAATACGGGACTTGGCACGCCGGCTAGCCAAAGCCGAAGGAGATAGGGTGCTGGCTGAGAATCAGGCAGAGGCGGCCCAGCTCTCCATGATAGCCCAGCAGCACACCTTCCTCAATACACTGCTCCACTCCACCAAAACGGAAGGAAACGAAGCCAATGATCAACTGCAGAAGAAGCTAACCATTGCACGCAAAGCTCTAACAGCAAGCCTGCACGTGCCACTGCAGCTAGGAGGCCCGCCGTAGAGCCTAGAGGAGCAAAGAAGATATCTTGCATAGGTAGGCCTGACGACGCAGGAAATAGATGAACTCGGTTTAACAATGGCGAAGGCACAAGAAGATGTGTAAGCAGAAGGGGTGAACCAGAGTTTGATCTGGGACCTCAGGAGGAGGAATATGTCCCACCACCCCCTTAGCCACAACAAGCGGAAGTGCAGCCCCCTGATACGTCTGCTGAGAGAAAAGCAGCCCAGGCTAACCGCAGGAAAGAAATGGTAGAGAAGGCAAGGAAAAAGCTGAATATTAGACCTATTCCAAGACAGCATGCCCCTCTCCTACCGCGCCCTCAAGATCCCCCTGCTGAATTCCACGCCGAATTGATTATCTGGGAACAGCAAGAATGTAACCGCGACCCCTTCGACTTGAGCTTTGAGTTTCCTGCTACCTTGAACAGAGTAATGCCCATTCAACTTGTAAATGACGTCATCGCTATGGGTGCAAGGCTCAAGGCCAAGTGGTTAGCAGAGCGAGAGGCCACCCAACTGCTTGGGGAGCCGAGGACTAGGAATTTTGGTAGGATAAAGTCCTCCAGGTGTGTAGATCGGTGGAGGGCTATAATTGCCAACCCACTTGGAGAAGACGCATTTTTGACGTCAACCTTGATGCGTGGATGGCATTTTGTAACACTCTCCCTTCTGAGAGAAACGACCCTACTTTCATGCCATATTCTCGAAGGGTAGGCGTCGACTTTAATCCGTCCATCCACGGCAGGTTCAACTTTCCTATTATCTATAACACCAATAGCACCTCCCATAGGGACGCCCTTCTCTTTACCCTCCCTGATTTGTACAGCTCTATAGATAGATTTCTTAGCAAGTTCACCTCCTGTCCTGATCCCGCCTTCATAACCACTTGTAATTATCTTAGACTAATTAGGATCCTAGTCCACCTGTTGGGGGTAAAGGCGCCTCCGCCGTGTCACCCCGTGTATTACTACACTGACAGTACCCGCCACTGCACACTGCAGGTGGCGGGCACCCGTCACGTCACTTTATTCTTTATTCTTTTAGTGACAGTTTGAATAAAGGAAGGCCCGGTCACACATTGTGACTGTTGGAGTTCCCATTTCTTGTCTCTCTCTTTCTTGCTCTTGCTCTCCCGCCATAGCTCGCGTGCAAGCTTCGATCCTTCTCACCTTTCAACTGGTATCAGAGCTTGGCATTCTCTTGCTCGAGCTCGACTCGGTGCTTCCCGACCTTCGCATCGACTCGCTTCACGCATTGGGTATCCATCCCGGCAGCCATAGCCGACCTCTTGAGCTCCCGACTCTCCCCGGCTTCCCAAGCTCCATCCTGGCCTTCTTGAGCTTCATCAGGGCCTTGCCCTTGAGGTATTGCTTCAGCATTTGCAGGCATTTGAGTGTATTCTCAGATTGAAACAGGGCAGGAACAAAGGGCAGCCACTCTTCTTGAGCTCCATAGCTCATATCTTCCCTCCCCTTTGCATTGGGCCTTCATGGCTTGGTATGTGCCTACCTTGGGCCATCATTGAGCCCCCCATTACCCCCTTTTTAGCCCATGTGGAGCAACAGCAAGTTCAGCACCAACAGGGCAGATTGCATCATTTTTTCCAGGCTGTGAGCACTCATCTACTTCAGCTCCACACTTGGCCATTGCTTCTTGCTCTCTACCTTGATCAAGAGGGCTATAGACTTCATGTTTGATGTCATTCAAGCTTTGGGTATTGGTCTTGATCTTTCGGGGCTGATTTCTTCAGATTTGGGACTGTCATAAACTGTCATAACAGGCTGAAAACAGGGCAGCACCATTGCCATTAGCATTTGTTGCTTATACTCCATTCCGGTTGTGCTATTTGATGCCCGTATGCGGTCTACATGATGCCTAGTGCCTTGGGAATGTATGCACATGATTATGCCATGATTTTGGCTTGAAATATTGGCTGATTTGGGACTGTTATTTACTGTTATACAGTGCTGGAAACAGGGCAGCCACACTTGGCATTGGCATTTAATGCTTATACTCTACTCCGGTTACCTTGTTTGATGCCCGTATGCGGTCTACTTCCTACCCGGATGTATTGGGGATGTATGCATTTGGTTTGACCATGATTTTGGCTTGAATTTGGGGCTGAAATCTACTGTTTAGAACAGTAAATACATGCTGGAATAACAGTGGGCTGAAGGTACTTTACATGCTTTGGCACTTACCTACCGATACCGGATGTATGCTTTGAGCTTTGGCATGATATCTCTGACATTTGGGGACGACTTGGAGCATATGTATGAGATTATGGGATGCTTTTGAGCTTCGCATTAGCTCCGTCTTCACTGGCATTTGGACCGACTCGGCATGCTCGTGGACCGCCTATGCCTCATGTCTCTGCTTGACAGTTAGGCTTTTGCATTACATGCTTTGGTTCGTGACATATGCTATTTGGTTCGTGTATGCCATACCGACATTTGGAGCTTGGATTTGGATGTATTTGAGCATTCCCGGCTTACTTGATCACTGATCTTGGTTGCTATTTGGATGTCATTGAGTTGACCGAGAGCTTATTTGGGCTTATGTATTGCTTCATGGTTAATACGACCAGTGCTTCATGTATGTCATGCTCTCTTGGATGCGCTTGATGCATTGACAGGGTCACTTATCACTGGTGCTTTCTCTTGGGTTGTTTGAGCTTCTGAGCTCGCTTTGTACGCCTTTTGTGCCAGTGGGAGCATTTTACATGCTTGCTTGACCTTTGACAGTTGCATGCTATTGGAGCACTTACATGTATTTGGAGCAGTTTATGTCTTGAGCAGCTACATACGCATTGAGACTTTGGGATCATACTCCGATCTTTATGGATATGCATTGATGTACTATTGGTTCACAGGATGCTTATGAGCTGAGTCTCATATTTGGATCTTTCTCTTTGAGCAGACACCTATTTGTGTCAGGTTTTGGCAGTTATAGGAACACTTTGCCTAGAGTGTCTGGGGGTGTGCCTTTCACTGCCAGATGTTATTTTGACATGCTTGGTGTTGAGCTCATGTTCTTTTCACTGTCATTGGCCTTGCTTATGTCCATTTCATGCCGGCTTTGGACCTAGCATTGTTTGCTTGACATTGGATCCTATTTTGGGACAGTTTGCTCTCTAGACTGCATACCTGCAATTTATTACAGCAAGCAGTTATTGGTGGACTGAGGTGTACTTTTCATGCTGAAATATCCTGATTTGGTGTACCGCACCTAGTACTAAGTGGGCAGCCACTTTTGGCACACTTTGCTCGCCCTTTGGACCCCGTTTTGGTCATTTTTGGGCAGTTTCTGCAGTAAAACAGCAAGCAGTTTTGGACTGTTTGGGCATTTCCAGCGTGCATAATGGCGTCATCTTCGCATGATAGTGCCATCTTTAACATTACAAAGTTGGATGGTACCAACTACTCTTACTGGAAGAGTCAAATATGGCAGGTTTTGGTGCAGAAATCTCAGATTAAGCCACTTCGGTTGAGTGGGGAGCAGCCTGAAACTATGGACAATGACGACTGGCTTGAACTTGATGAGCTATGCAAGTCCACGATTGTATTGTCTCTCACTGAACAGGTACATTATAATGTATTTGAGGAAGCACAGAGTGCATGGGATCTATGGAATAAGATCAAGAATCTTTATGATAAGAAAAGTCCGGCGAGTCAGATGTACTGGTTGAAGCAGCTTATGGATCTGCGCATGAAGGATAATGCGACTATGTCTGCTCACTTGAGCCAGTTCCATGCTATACTGAAGAACCTGACTTCGCAGGATATCACCTTTGGAGAGGAAGTAACTCCTCTTTTCTTGCTTGGAACTCTGAATGAGTCATGGGATGTATTCCGCACTGCCCTTTGTGCCTCTAGTGCTACTCTAAAATTGGCAGATGTTGAGAGTGCTCTTCTTCAGGAAGAGGTGAATCGCAAAAACTTGGATGCCTCTCGTGGTAGTCATGCTTTGACAGTTAGAGGCAGGAATGACAGGTATGACCGTGGTAATGGCCGAGGCCGTGACTCGCAGAAGGGTCGGTCTAAATCTCGTGGTGGCAAGTCGCGTAGTAAGTCGCGTGGACGCAATGCAAATGTCACTTGTCATCATTGTGGGAAAAAGGGCCATATTAGACCACAGTGTCATGAGTTGCGCAATGAGAAGCGCAAGGATAAGGGGAAAGATAAAGTGCAGGAGAAGTCCTTTGATCGCAGCATAGTACCTGCGAAGTCCAACGTCAAGATTGAGGAAATTAATGTCACGCAGACTGAAGAGTCCGATGGTGGTGATGAGTTTATACTTGCAGCTAGTTCTTCTGATGCTTCACACTTGACTGAGACACCTAGTATGTATGCACAGTGCTGGTTATTGGATTCAGGTGCGTCCTTCCATGTGACGCCTTACCGTGAGTGGTTTCACTCTTACCGTACTGTGTCTGGATCAGTCAGACTTGGAGATGACAGGTCTCTTGATATTGTGGGCTGTGGAGATATTCAGTTGCAGTTTTCCACTGGCAGTTCCTTTTTGCTCAGGGATGTACGTCATGTACCTGCGCTTACGCGTAGTCTTATGTCTGCAGGACAGTTGGATGATGCAGGATTTCATGTCTGTTTTGGGGATTCTACCTGGAAGATTACCAAAGGCAGACTTGTGCTTACTAGAGGCGCCAAGGCTGGCAGCCTCTATCCTCTTGTTGTATCTGGGTCTTCTGTAGACCATGTTTTGGCAGTGGGCTCTATCCCACATGTATCACTTTGGCATGCCCGTTTGGGGCATATGTCTTTGAAAGGAATGAAAATGTTATCTGGTTTGCAGTATCTTCCGCCTTTGGATTATGCATGTTTTGACTCGTGTGATCATTGTCTTTATGGTAAGCAGAATAGGTCTACGCATAAGAAATCGGGTAGGCCACGCATGAGTGAGCCCTTGGCATTGGTGCATTCCGATGTTTGTGGGCCTATGCCTTGCATGTCTATGGGTGGCGCGAAGTACTTCGTTACCTTCATTGATGATTTTTCTAGGAAAGTGTGGGCTTATCCCATAAAGCAGAAGTCCGATGTCTTGGCAGTTTTTCAGAGATGGCTTGCTCTTGTTGAGAACCAGACTGGGTATAGGCTGAAATGCCTTAGGACAGATAATGGGGGAGAATATGTCTCGAATGCTTTTGAGCGGTTTTGTGATGACAGGGGTATTAAGCGTCAGTTGACCGCCCCTTACACCCCACCCCAGAATGGTTTGGCTGAGCGCATGAACAGGACTATTCAGGAGCGTGTGCGCTCTATGCTTAGCCATGCAGGCCTACCCCCGAGTTTTTGGGCTGAGGCAGTTAGTACGTCAGTGCATGTCATAAACCGATCGCCTTCCAGTGGATTGGATTTCCAGGTTGCAGAGGAAGTTTGGGCTGGTAAGCCACCCTCTTATGCGCATCTCCGTGTCTTTGGATGTGAGGCATTCTGCCATGTGCCCAAGGACAAGAGGAGTAAATTGGATCCAAAGAGCATTAAATGCATATTCCTTGGCTATGGTGAGTCAGGAGAGATGGGCTATCGCCTATGGGATCCGCAGGCGCGGAAAATAGTACGCAGCCATGATGTCGTCTTCCATGAAGACAAGATGCACAGGCAGCCTGAGAAGGTGGTTGAGATCCGCAGAGTGATCTTTCAGGAGGAGCCTAAAGCTCCAGCACAGCCAGTAGTACAGCCTGCAGCAGTTCCTCCACAGGGCCAGGATGTTGGACAGGTAGTTAGACAGGCAGCAGAGCCTGCGGTGAGACGGTCTGCTAGAGATAGACGTCCACCTGACAGATTTCAGCCCTCTATGCATTATGTTTTGGTTACAGATGCAGGAGAGCCTTTCACTTATGATGAGGCTATGCGCAGGGGTGACAGTCACTCCTGGGAGAGGGCTATGCAGTCTGAGATAGACTCCCTGCATAAGAATGAGACTTGGGATTTGGTTGCCTTGCCTAAGGGCAAGAAGGCTTTGCCATGCAAGTGGGTGTACAAGCTGAAAAGTACCCCTGGACACCCCAAGCCGGCATACAAGGCTAGATTGGTAGCAAAGGGTTTTAAGCAGGAACATGGTGTGGACTTTGATGAGGTCTTCTCTCCTGTGGTTAAGATGACCACCCTGCGCTTAGTCTTGGCTTTGGTTGCACAGCTTGACTTAGATCTATATCAAATGGATGTCAAGACGGCTTTTCTACATGGGGACTTGCATGATGAGATCTATATGGATCAGCCTAAGGGCTTTGCAGAACCTGGCAGGGAGCACCTAGTGTGCAAGTTGAAGAAGAGCTTGTATGGCTTGAAGCAGGCACCTAGGGAATGGTATCATAAGTTTGATGCCTTTATGCAGTCACAGGGCTACAGCAGGAGTGCTATGGATCCGTGTCTTTACACGAAGAAAGCCCGTGATGGCAGTTTGCTTATCTTGGTACTCTATGTTGATGATATGCTGATAGTAGGGAAAGCTCATGATGAGCTAGATGCTCTTAAATCTCAGCTAAAGAAGAGCTTTGAGATGAAGGATTTGGGACAGGCCTCACATATACTTGGGATGCGCATTAAGTGCGATAGGCATCAGGGACTTTTGTATCTCTCACAGCGGGAGTACATTCATAAAGTCCTTGAGCGCTTCCGCATGCAGGACGTAAAGCCTATTGGCTGTCCATTACCTTCTTATGTGAAGGTATCACAGGCCGATTGTCCGCAGACAGATGAGCAGAGGGCCGAGATGGCCAAGATCCCTTATGCATCAGCCGTGGGCAGTTTGATGTATGCCATGATAGCCACTCGTCCAGATATTGCACATGCAGTTGGTGTTGTGGCACGCTATATGGCTACACCTGGCAGCAGACATTGGGATGCCGTGAAGGGTATCATGAGGTACCTGAAGGGCACAGCAGATATGTGTATTTGCTATGGCAGCCAGGATACAGGGGTCGTGGGGTACACTGACTCCGATTATGCAGGACATGCGGATAGTAGGAAGTCCACTTCTGGCTATGTATTCACCTATGCTGGAGGGGCTATCTCTTGGATGTCCAGGGTTCAGAAGTGTACGGCTTTGTCTACCACTGAGGCCGAGTATGTTACAGCCACTGAGGCTTGCAAGGAGGCCATATGGTTAGGCCGTCTAGTTGCTGACCTTGGGATTGATGCTACACCTACACTGCATTCGGATTCTATGAGTGCCATTCAGTTGGCTAAGAATCCGGTCTTCCATGCGAAGACGAAACACATTGAGGTGAGGTATCACTTCATACGTGGTGTCGTGGAGGACAGGTCTGTTGACCTTGTCAAGATCTCCACTGACGAGAATCCTGCAGATTTGCTCACGAAGAGCCTCACTACTGAGCGCTTTGCCTTCCTCAGGAGGTTGATGGGCGTTGGATGAGATGTCACCTTTCCTCACCTATGTACATTTGTACTGTCTTTTCTTTTTCTTTTCTCTCTCACTAGGGCAGATTCGCCTTTAAGTGGGAGGTTGTTGGGGGTAAAGGCGCCTCCGCCGTGTCACCCCGTGTATTACTACACTGACAGTACCCGCCACTGCACACTACAGGTGGCGGGCACCCGTCACGTCACTTTATTCTTTATTCTTTTAGTGACAGTTTGAATAAAGGAAGGCCCGGTCACACATTGTGACTGTTGGAGTTCCCATTTCTTGTCTCTCTCTTTCTTGCTCTTGCTCTCCCGCCATAGCTCGCGTGCAAGCTTCGATCCTTCTCACCTTTCACCACCAAGAGCCCACACGTCAAGAACGCCACCTCCCACCCCTCTACTTCGACCCCCAATGCCATAGATAGCAGCACCATGACTCGCCTCATGATGCGCTCTTCTCTTTTGCCATCCTTCTGTGTTGCACTGCTCGAAGATATGAGCGACAGCAAATTCACCCAGTGCAACCACCCCTTCCTTTCTACCACCACTCTCAAAACCTGCCTCAATCTCAAGGGCTACTTGTTGAGTCATAGATTCCTTAACAAGGCCCCCCGCCCTCTGCCATCCCCTACCCGCCATTCAGATGACGAGGAGTAAACTCCCGTCATGCCCTTGTATCACATGTCTCCATGTATACGCCTCTTCATGTTTATTATATATATATATATATATATTAAAAGAAGCACCACAGTCACTGCACCTAGGGTTCTCCCTAGCCCCCTCCCCACTTCACACTTAGGGCACATCAAGGGCAGGACTTTCAGACCTGTTACCCTAAGACTTGCACCGCACCTCCAACGAAGCATGAACTGGGTCCTCAAGTGCGGGACGTTACCAAGGGCTCGCCCAATGTTAGACCCATCTCCCAGTTCCACTGCCACAGGCACCACACACTACACGGCAAGACAGACACACCCCTTAGGGAGTGCACAACTTTTCTTGCAGGTTATGTTCAAGTTTCAAGAAATGGCTACTCCACGGAAGAGGATCACCCACGGCATCCTTTAATGACCAAAACTTCTTTTCATGTGCCGGCATCCAACCATCTTCCTGCTGATGGCTACCATGATTGAACCAAGTCAAGGTAGAACTGCCATTGGCATAGATCTTGGAACCTCATCTTCCAATGATCCATGCCCAACGCCTCAAGATCTACGAATCGCTTATTGATTCCACAAGCCTGAAGACCTTGAACTCAAAGCTGAAGACCTTCAACTCAAAGATAAGGATCTTCAATCAAAGCCACGGATTTTCAAGGCAAATAGTGTTCAAGGGGTTTCTCAGAATAAATCCCTTCAATACCATCCTCCTAAGGGATTGCTTATTGCTTCAAGTGTTTCTAATACTCGAAGGACGATCGGCTACATAAGGGGCTCCACAACAGTGTGAAAGATGCCACGTATCTTCATGGAACCTAAAGCACGTCGGAATCTCTCCTGGTCATCGTCCTTAAACTCCATCACCTGTCATTCACCCAACCACCTCGAAAGTAGTGTCATCCACCTACCTTTTCCGCCTAGCAGTCAACCTCACTAACCACTACGTCCCACCGCAGTGCCATGGGACTGGCACTTGGCTAGGAGGGGGTAATGTTACCGTGTTTCCCGCAGCACAGAGGAGTGGAAAATGGAAAAAAAAGACGACTCTCAGAAAGCCTCGATGTCGCCCCGAGACAACAAAAGAGTAAAAGGGCGCACCATTAAAATGTGGGAGCGCCCCCGAATCTTTGTAAAAGAGTGCCAGGCTCGCTCCTGTGCAAAGTATACACATTAGTTGGGGATAGGATAAATTAGAATGGTGGAAAATAGGAAAAAGGGGCCTAGGCTACGGCCGGCCATGTAAAAAAGGGAAAAGGGAATGACCGCCCAAAAAGGATTTAGGGCTTTGTATATAAAGTTGAAAAGTGAATGAGAAGCTCATTCTTTGGTGTGTGAAAAAAAGAGTCTTCTTCTTCCTCTCTTCTTCTCTCCTTCTTGCTTGTGTGTGCTCTTGAGAGAGGGAGTGTGAGAGTGTGAGGGAGTGAGTGTGTGTGGGAGTGAGGGATCAAGAGGGTGAAGCTCTTCACCATCTCCTCTTCTCTTCTTCTCTTCTCTTCTCTTCTTTTCTCTTCTCTTCTCTTCTCTTCTCTTCTCTTCTCTTCTCTTGCGCGCGCGGCTATGGAGGATGGAGCTTGGAGATGGAGGAGGCTTGAGGATGCTTGAGCTAGCATCAAGAATCGTGGAGCTACCGGAGTGCAAGGGAGAGGAGGGTACTCGATCAAGCATCAAGGTAAGCTCACTACACTCGTAGGATCGATGGCGCGTCAGCTAGGTGAGAGATAGCCATTAGAGCTTGCTTGGAACGCTTGAACAATAAGCGGTCCGTGGGTCTTGGCGGTTGAGCGAAAGCTCCCACACTAGATTATCGAGATGACATGGGCCTCAAATGCCCTATCTTATAGCACTATGTCTACTTAGAAACAATGTTATTATACTACGCACCCATGATTCTAGGATGTTCCCTTCATTCAAAGTTTCATTAATCAATTCCATGATTACTCCTTTGATATTTGGCCATATGTGAATTAACATCTCAACAATTATGCCATCATGCCGTGGGGACTTGCATTTTCCAAGATTCTTCAATACATTTTATAATTCCTCAATAGTGAGACTACAATTGAGTCTTTACTCTAACATCACTCTTGTTGCTTGCAAATTTAAAGTTCCTCCCTCTCCTACAGCTTGGAAAAGTACTCTTTTGTAGGTCCTAGCAAGTCACTTTGACATATCGATGAGCTATCTTCCATTTGCAAAGTTGGTGATGCTTCCCCTACATCTCTTTACATGTGCAACTATAAATAGTTTTTTGGCTAGAAACTCTCTCCTTTTTTCTAAGAAAGAATAAAAAACTAAAATAACTTTAATTTCTCCTTTTCTTGAGAAGTGAAAGAATCAACCAACTTATCTTGGGTGGTAAGGAAGCCATCTCTTTCCAATTCAACAAATCTTATCTTAAAAGATTTAATTTCTCCTTTTCTTGAGAAGTGAAAGAATCAACCAACTTATCTTGGGTGGCAAGGAAGCCATCTCTTTCCAATTCAACAAATCTTATCTTAAAAGATTTAATTTCTCCTTTTCTTGAGAAGTGAAAAAATCAACCAACTTATCTTGGGTGGCAAGGAAGCCATCTCTTTCCAATTCAACAAATCTTATCTTAAAAGACAAATCATCATACTAAAATAACATAGTTGGGATATATCACAAAAGAATATGCAATCCAAAGAACTTATTCTTCTTTAATGCAACCCCGAAAATGATATGTGTCAGTCATATGTAAAAGATACATATCTCTAGAATTTTCTTTACATTGCAAGCCTTTTTTTAAAAGATTCAACAATTTATTGTAATGAGTGGGATATATGGGAAAATAAGGAGAAAATACCAATCACCTTGATGATATTTAAGGTGTAAGAGGGTTAGGTTAGTGATCATGCAAAAATCAAGAAATTCTCTCTTCAACTCCATAGCTTCCATGGCTTCCTTCCTCTTCTTTCTCTCTTTCTGTATTTCTCTCTCTTCTTCTAGTATTTCTCTCTCCTCAATCACTCTCTTTCTCTCTCTCCTCTACACTCTTTCTTCTCTCTCTTAGGTATTGTTAGATTCCCTTTATTATAGTTGGTATTAGAGGATCGGTTTTCAATCCTTCTTAACTCTCTCTCTCTTTCCTTTATATTTAGCTCGTTTCAAATCTGAAACCCTAGTTTCTCAAGTCATAGGTTCATGTACAATAGGAAAAGGACCACATTTAGTTTCAAATTTTTGGACCAAGCATGAGCTATGGCTGGAGACTCAAACACATTTGGAGGTGAAATGGCTAACTTAGCAATTTGTCACTCATTTTCATGCAATTTCTAAGGGTTCCAATATTAGAATTTGACTTAAAAGTTATAAGAGGGAAAAAATCTCACTCTACATGTGTGTTGTAATAACTGAGTCGGTCAGACTCAACTACACTTAGTGGCACAGTCAATTAGTGACCTAAGGTGTTTGTTAGTTATGTGTGTGATTAGACTTTAGTAAGCATTATGGAAGAATGAGAAGAAGAGAACAATGAGAGTTCAAACTCAAGTGAATTCGACCAACCGGACAACCCGTCAACTTTGGAGGCCCCCCATCACCCACTTAATCCACTCTCAGCTTCCATACCCCAAGCCCTTAGCAACAACCCCCGCAAGTGCCATGGGATTGGCACTCGAGTAGGAGGCGGGTAATGTTAATCCAGTGCAAGAAAGGCAAAAAATAAAAAAGAAGAAAGCAAAATAAAATTTAAAAATATAGGGCAAAGTGGAAAAAGGTGGGCCGACAGCAGCAGAAATAAGAGGAAAAAGGGGACCAAAAGCGCAAAGACGCCTTAGAAAACCAAGGCGAGTGTAAAAATGAAAAAGATGAATTTTTAAATGTAAAGGTGCCTCTAAAATTTTGTAAAAGAGAGCCAGGCTCCCTCCTATTCAATTTGTAAAAAGTAGACGAGAAGCCACAATGTAAATACAAGGGAATAGGAAAAGAGGACCTAGGCTAAATGACCGGTCATGTAAAAAAGGGGTGGGTGCCCAAAAGGGATTAAGGCATGTATAAAATCGAAAAAGTGAATATAGAAGCTCGTTCCTGTATGTGGCCAAAACTAGCTCCCCTCATCTCTTATTCTTCTTGTTGTTGCTTGCTTGAGCTTATGCTTAAGAAAGGGAGTGTGAGGGAGTGAGTGTGTGAGGGTGAGGAACTAAGTTAGAGAAGCTCTCCATCTTCTCCTCTCTTCTTCTTCTTCTTCTTCTCTTCTCTTCTCTTCTCTTATCTCGCATCCAGCAATGGAGCATGGAGCTTGAGGATCAAGCTTGAGTTTGCACCTTGGATCATGGAGCTACCAAAGTGCTTGGGGGGGAGGAACTCGATTGAGCATGGAGGTAAGCTCACTACACTCGTAGGTGTGAGAGCATGTATGGATATGTGAGAGGTAGCCATCGCACTTGGCTTGAAACGCTTGAAGCAATAAGCGGTCTGTGGGTCTTGGTGGTCGAGCATGAGCTCCCATAGGGTGCTTGTCCCTGCAATGTGTATATGTGTGCGAGTACTATCAATAAAGTGAATACATAGGTGGCATAGGCACAATCACTTTTACCCCTAACAATTGCACTATTATGTTTTGATGGTGGCACTCTTGTCGTGGAACATATCCTCTTGATTAATGTCCCATAGGTCATAAAAAACTAGGTGTTGTGAGGCCATTCTTGGTAGCTCTAATGCTTTTGATGGTTCTTGATCTACTTCTTGTTGCCTACCACTAGAAATTGATGGTCCTTCTAATGGTGTAGTGAAGCCCATGTCTTTGATTTTCCTATCATATATAGTTTGCATCCTTATAAGTCTTAATAAGGTCTTCCTTGTCACATTCAATCTTTGGATTGGATACAATAATGACAAAATTAGATTGAAAAGTTTCTTTTGGTTTGGTGCTAGCTTCTTATGCAAGCTCTCCAAATCACTCCTCTTGAATGACTTTTTAGTAGTTCTTATTGCATTAAGATATATTCTTTTGAATGAATATGAAGTGGCTTGTGACTACCTCTTTTTCCTTACACTAGTCTCTTTCTAGAGTTGTTTGTTTCAAATTTGAGACTTGTTTCTTTATTAATGGATATTTTCTTATCTTGTACTTGTTTAGGCTTTGAATATAGTAGTGATTCCCTCATGGTCTACTCTTGTAGATCCTTGAAAGAAGGTTTCAACTGCTTGTCAAACTATTGTAAGTTTCTTAAGTTAGTGGTGAGCTTGGTAGTCTCGAGTTTCCCATGATCTAGTTATTTCTAAATTTTGGTAGCTTGTCTTCCAAGTACTAACTATGTTTCTAGTTTTTTCTTTAGGTCATTAACTTTTTTGTGTTGACTTTTGATTGTTTGCTCTTACTCCTCTAAGGTTTCTTTGAGAGATTTAATGTCCTAAGTTGCCTCAAGGATCCCTTTGGTTTCTTTCTTCCTATTTGTTTGATGGTGCCTCTTCTTGTCTAGTAACCTTTGTGCTTTCTACCTTTCTCTAACCACTCTATAATTTTCCTCCTGTAATTCCTAGTGGGGCTCAATGTAAGTTCTTAGTACTTTGATGGTTCTGCAAATCTCAATACTAATGTCAACTAGCATTTTTGAAGTGGAGACTAAAATCTGCAATCTCTTGAGGTAGATTGTTTTTAGTGGATGGTACCCTCTTATGCACCTTCTCCTTTCCTTTTATTACACTAGTTGCCACTTATTTCTAGGCCATTTTAAATCCATTCCTCATCTTGCTAATGCAAAGTGGATTTCCCCCCTATTTTCTCTTTAAAAGAAATTCTAAGAGTCCTCTAATAGTCCTTGTATTAATTTTTTTCTTTGAGCTTAGCTACTTGATCTTTCCTTGATGGCTCTAGTGTTGCCCTTAGTTCCTCTTTCTCCAACTTATCTATCTTATCTTGATTTTGCTTGCCTTCATCTTTTCTATCTCTTTCTTTTAAAATTCATCATTTTCCTTGGCCTCAATCACTTTCTTTATTCATCCTTGATTTATTTCTTGAATATCTTGTCTCTCTTCTAAGTTGTCTTAGAGAGGTGGCTCTTTATTACTTTATAGGGTAGGATCTTTGTCATATAAGGGATGGGCTGTAAGGATTACTAAGAGCATCATAGATGATTTACATGAAAGCATTACCCAAGCTCATTATAGTGACTAAGGTATCCACCCCTTTTGTCCTTTGAGATGAACTCTCTATGTGACTTGTATAATTTTTATAGCCTATAGTAGAATCATACATCTATCCAATAACTATTTAAAACTTTGTCCATTATTATCCATCTCAAAATGTCCTCCATGAGGCTTTTAGGAACCCTCATCATGTGAATATTTTAGCACACATGGTAGAGAACATAATATGGAATAGTTTGGTTCTCAATTTCAACCTAATCCTCAATAGTAGGTATTAGTAGCAAGCCATCTTAATTTAGCAAGTGTGAGTGTTTCCATCTCAATGTAGTTTTCATTGCTTTGTGACTTTTGTCACTCATAAGGTATATTCTCGTGCTTTATTTCAAGTGCTTCTTCTACTATTCGTCCTATTTGGGTGATTGGTTGCTCTACCACTCCATGTCGTGTCACTTTATTCATAGGACTAGCTGTAAGATTTGAGAAATTTACTAACATTGGTAGTACATGTTGCCCCCCCAGTATCTGTACATATTGAGACCTTGGAGTATAAGTTGAACTCCTTAATGAGTTGTTTGATTACTAGATTGTTATCCACTGGTTATAATATATTTATCTAGTGAATCCTAATGGTACATATTTTTCTCAATGGGATCACTCACGAATATATGTATTATAACATGAGTTCAAAATAAGAGGTTTTCAAAATATCATTGCTATATATATTTTATATACAGAAGGGTGTGATATAAAGGTGTTACTTTCAAATTTAATAAAAAGGGGTTGTGTCTTATTCAAGAAAAATTCAAAAATTAGGATATTTATAAATAGTTCATGAATGCATGTGATATATATATATATATATATATATATATATATATATATATATATATATATATATATATATATATATATATATATATAACATCCAAAGGTATTTCTAGTAGTCCATCAAGAGATAATAAAGGGAATTGCCATTCGAAACTCCCTTGGAATAACCAAACATTGATAACCTCAAACTATTTGACAAGGGAAGTTCAATTTTTGTGGCGGCTACTTTGTTATCATCCCTCAAACTAAAGCAAAGCATTGCCACACTTGGTTCCAAGAGAGTGAGAAATCAAGGGGAGTGAATACGTGTTGACCCCTCTACCCATAAGGCATAGTCTTGACTTTGATCCCTAAAACATTATTGGTTGGGATCTAGGATGACGCACTACGATAGTCAATGTTCATCATCTTTCCTAGGTTGTCATGATCTAGCATTTTGAATTTTCTATAAAAGCTCTTGACTAATTGAAACTACCCTGCCACCATAGGAAAGATCCCTTTGAGATCTAACCATTCTCTTCCCTAGATGAGTATTTTTAATTTTCTAATTATCATGTCATATTTTAGTTTGATGCACAAAACAAGTTTTGTTAATTATCTCATTAAATAGCGTCCTTCATGTAAGTTAAGGACCAACATGGACACAAAAAAATAGGCCTTTTTGAAAACCAAATATTTATTATCTTTATTCTTATTACAATAATTATTCTATTCTATATCAAGACTTTGTCCAAAGGCCAAAACAAATCCACCAAGTCTACCCTTAGCTAGCATCGAGCTCTTTCATGAGATCCACTCAGGCTCATGGGAGGTTAAACTAGTCCTAGCACACCCAAGGAATTACGATTAGAGACACCTTTGATAAGGCTATCTATTCTTAATCTAGGTGACAAGATGATGATTCTATTTTTAGTATCAAAGACTTCCTTTTTAGAGGGGCCAAAGGTTTAAATATAACTAAATTATCATTTCAATTCCATCAATTTATGTTGTAGACAACTCTCTAGCAAAAAGGGTTAATGTTTTCCTAATCCATTACTTTGAGAGGGGTCAATCTCTCTTAACTAGTTAGTTTTAATAAGATAACTAGGATAATAATTAGCCATAATCTCAAATTATCTTAAATTCCTTGAGTTTTTCTCTTTATCACATAAGGTTTTCCTTTCAAAGGCAAAAGTTATTATTACTATTATTATTATTTTAAAATTACTTAGGATGAAGTTTCTAAATTGATTGTTTCACCATTAGTATAAGACACCCAATTGATGAGGAAGTTGTGCCAACCTGGTGAACACAACCTGGACTAACCAATGAGCTTTGCTAGTAGACAACTCATTGATACTGAAATGAATCACTCAACAATGGAGAGAGAGTGTTTGGCCATGGTGTTTGCCATAAAGAAATTTTGACATTATATTCTCGCTACGCCTTTTACTTTCTTTGTTGACCATCAAGCTTTGTTATATCTGGTTAACAAACCATGTGCTACCAAACGCATTACTAGATGGCTTCTTCTACTTTTGGAGTTTGACTTCTCCGTGATAGTGTGTGAAGTGAAGCAGCATTACATGGTTGACTATCTGTCTCGCATCCCCACGAGAGATGCGGCAGGACAATGCATTGTGGATGAACTACTAGACGCGTATCTATTCCACTTATCCAACGAAAAATATTTTTTTAAAGCTGACATGACGCCACATTGGGAAGATGACATAGTTCAAGTGCTTGAACACAAACTACCAAAACGATGGATAGAAAAGGCTCAACTCAAGCGACTCATCCTAAAAATCCAACCCTATCAGTTGATAGATGGCCAACATTACAGGCTAGGGCAAGAAGGGTTACTGCACAGATGCATGTGTGAGCACAAGATGCATGATGTGCTAACAGAGGCACATGGCAGAATTGCACGAGGACATTTCAGCGGAGACACAATAGCTTGCAAGGTGTTGCAGTCCCAACTGTGGTAGCCCACTCTCTTCCGAGATGCTGCACGATTTGTGAAGCACGGTGATGAGTACCAAAGGACTAAAGTTCCGATTCATAAGGATCACATGGAGCTAACCCCAATTATCGCACGACAACCCTTCAATAAATGGGGGATAGACTTCATCGGACCCATTAGTCCTACGACACAGTATTCACAAGCCAAATACGTCATTGTGGCTACCGATTATCCAACAAAATGGGCAAAAGCACAAGCTACGAGAAAGAATGACGCTCGGACCACTACTAAGTTCCTATGGGAGCAAGTGATCTCATAATTTGGCCGCCCCATCAAACTAGTTAGAGAGCAAGGCACACACTTCATCAATGAAGTGATAGCTCACCTCATGTTCTCCTTCCTAATCATCCATTGAAAATCCTCACTTTATTACCCCTAGGCAAATGGTCAAGCCAAATCCACAAATAAAGTCTTAGTCAACATCTTGGTGACTCTACTTCATGTAGTGATTGGGATAACAAGCTGATGGCGGCCTTATGGGCCTACCACATGGCCTACAAGACAGCTATAGGACAGACACCCTTTCAATTGACATATGGTAATGAGGCGATTGTGCCCTTGGAATTCTTCATACCAAGCCTTAGGTTAGCCCTTCAAGAACAATGGGATGGGAAGGAGGCATGGACAGAACGCTTGATTGAACGTGAATGCTTATCGAAAACCCAACTTCTAGCCACTCATGCGCAAATATGCAAGAAGGCAAGACATAAGAGCTAGTTTGACAAGCATGTCAAGCAGTGCAACTTTGAACAGGGTGACTTAATACTATTGTACTCAATGAAAGGACATAAGCAAAAACTAAAGTTCCGAGGGGAATGACATTTTAAGGTTCAAACCATCAGCCGAACTGGCAACATAGAACTCAAAACCCTAGAGGGTAAGGGCATAGGCTTCTTCAATGGTAGTTGCATAAAGAGGTATTTCCCTCCCATGTACCCATTTTATGAGTCCCCCAATGCCAGCACCCCTCGTTCACATACGAGTAGCCACTATCACTAAGATAGACAATAGCGCCAGCTTATAAGGGCACGAAGAAGGAGGAGAAGAGGTGGATGAAACATCGAGCAGGTCACCACCTCACCAGGAAAAAGAGGCGCAGTCCAGCAAAAGCACACTGAGTGAGGAAAGAAGAAGACAGGGAACAACAAGAGCAAACTATCCAAGGAAAGGCTAAGAAGACGAAGAAGAAAATTGCACAAGAACAACAAGAAGAGGAGAGGAGGAAACAAGAGAAGGTAGACTTGCAAAAGGCCCACAGAGAGTCCAAAAAGGCCGAGGAAAAAGAAAGGAGAAAGCAGGAAGAGGAGGAGGAGGAAATGAGATAAAAGGAGAAGCAAGACATGGCCATTGCCATGCGCAGGTCCATTGAGTAGCAATCTAGGTGTGATGAGCCGAAACCTGTGAGCCCAATCAAAGATGAAGGGCCAAGTGGGTCTTGGCGATTGAGCTTGAGCTCGCCTCTACAGGTATCAAATAGTTTGTTACACTCACTACAGTAACGTGCAATATTTATTTTTTCTCACTTTGTTTGAATAGTTAATATCAAGACAACAATATTACCTCATTGTTACTCAATCCACTGTGCACATATACATTCACATGTATGCATGTTTCTACACTCCACCCTTCCTTAGATATTTTGCACGCGCTCTATTTACACATCTTGCAGTATTGCGATTGAGCGAATGCCTATACAGAATCTCCTTCACTTGCACATTCCTCTCTCTTTCTCCTCTTCCCTCTCATCCTCATTTTATTGCACTTGCAAATAAAAAGAATCTAAAATTTTTGAAAGTACATATTCATCATGCACATCAAATATCAATCGAGTTCTACTGCTAGTGGTGGGAATTGGTGATCCCTAATAAAGTCTAGGACTAAACCACGGAAGCACGCTAGCTCGGTCACGTAGGAAAGCATGTGCTCCAAAAGCAATATCCACAGGTTTCCCTCAAATGGGGGTGGACATAAAAAGGTGTTGGGTGGGTTCATTTGCATCTTCTCCATGCTATCATCCACAAACAGTGTTGTTGTTGGGTTGAAGTGCAGCCAATCAATGTCATCAAAACATTTCATGAAAAGGGGCTTTGTGTAACTCCTTTTGACAAAAGTTGTTGTTGGAGTTGCTCTACACTTTCATTGTCCATATTGGAATACAAAGGTTGGTGCTTGCTTTGACGACTTCACACATTCACTTCTAACCAATTGGAGTAGCTTACTTAAGTTGTCTTCCTTCATGGAACTCCAGATGGCAATGTCAAACAATGTAGATATTTCCTTCAAAATCCTAAGCCCTAGCCACAAAATCACCCAATACCTGCCCACTTCTAGGGGCTTCACTAGTAACGATCCCTTTGCTTTGGCCACCTATAGAGAAACATCCCATTCATATCGAACACGATTAATTTTTGGGTTGTGGGAGGTAGTTGTACATACACACATGGAAGGGTGAGCACATGTACTTGCATTTAAAGATTGAAATACTAATTTTAGTAAGTATACTCACTAAATGGAGCCAACAAGTGTGATACATAAATAGTATCCAGCAAGAGCATATCATGACTTTAAAACTCTCACCTCTCTACCTACAATGACACATATAGGTGTCTCGCAATGAACATGTGCCATGTGTAAGGCCTAACACTTCTACCCTGACTCCATTCGTCAGTGTCCATTCTCCACAACCTGCTCAACAAACTCTACCATGGAGTATGTTGTGGCAAGGAAAAGTAACATTCATGTGTCCTTGAGAACATGATCAGTTAGATACATGGCATCTACTGACTCTACCTCAGTATGGGAGTTCCATGATGAAATTCTATCCCCCAATCCATGCAATGACACTATCTTTAGGGAGACGAACCACCATGATATCGCATGCTGTGTTTGTGGTTTCTTCGTCAATCTCGACCATCTTGTTTTGGGTGACCTCCTCCAATGCCTCTACCAATTGAGAGAATGCCTCACTTGGCTGATCATTTCGCAATGCATATCCGATCTCGAATGGGGGTTGCAAAGAATAGTACGCCACTCCACCTCTGCCATCATAGCCACATGGGAGATAATGACTTGCAAGGGGTCTTCCATGGGGATTTCAATGTTGTGGACCTCTGAACATTGACCCCTTGATTAGTAACATATTCTTATTACTGAATCTTAACGATAGATAATATTCTTCTTACATGTTTATTTACCTACATGTGTGGTTGGAACATCTTGCACCATTGTAGCTTCGTGGGAGACGATGTCTTGCAAGTGGACTTCCATGTGACTTCCAGTATGGCCCTTTGCATCATAAATTCATCATTAGCAACATATTTTTTGTTCAAATTTATGGGAGCTTTCACTCAACCGCCAAGACCCATGGACCGCTTATTGTTCAAGTGTTCCAATCCAAGCACTAATGGCTACCTCTCACATAGCCGACACGCCATCCATATCTACGGGTGTAGTGAGCTTACCTCCGTGCCGTTAGAGTTACCTCCTCTCCCGCGCACTCCGGTAGCTCCACGATCCAAGTGCAAGCTTCAAGCAAGCTCCATCCTCAAGCTCCACGCTCCAAGCTCCATTGCCGCGAGCAAGACGAGAGAAGAGAAGAGAAGAGAAGAGAAGAGAGGAGAAGATGGAGAGCTTCTCCTCCTTGGTCCCTCACCCTCACACACTCACTCCCTCACACTCTCACACTCTCTCTCTCAAGCACAAGCTCAAACAAGCAAGAACAAGAAGAAGAAGAAGAAGAGGAGAGCTACTTTTGGCCACACACAAGAATGAGCTTCTCATTCACTTTTCAACTTTATATACAAAACCCTAAATCCCTTTTGGGCGGTCATCCCCTTTTCCCCTTTTTACATGGCCGGCCATAGCCTAGGCCCTTTTTCCCATTGTCCTTCTATCTTCCTAGCTTCCTGTCCACCGCCCGTCTACATTTACAAATTGCACGGGTGAGAGCCCGGCGCTCTTTTACAAGATTTCAGGGTGCGCCTTTTTATTTTAAAATGCGTCTTTCCCCTTTTGACTTTGCCTTGGACTTTTAAGGTTGCCCTTGCGCTTTTGGCCTTTTCTCCTTTTCTTTCTTCAGTCGGGCTACCTTTTTTCCGCCTTTGCCCTGCGTCTTTTCCACTTCCTTTTGCTTTCTTCGTGTTGGGGTTAACATTACCCCCCTCCTAGACGAGTGCCAGTCCCATGGCACTCACCGTCGTAGGTAGCAAGCTGTAGCATGCATCGAAGACGTGGGTGACAAGGACGCCTATGGTGTCCGTGGAGGAGTGTTGGTGGTGGTGTGGCAGAAGGTCCTGGGGGCTTGTTGGTGGCCAAGGTGGCTGGTGGAAGGTTGTTGGAGTTGGTGGTAGGGCTATGTTGTGTTGGGGATTGCATTGATGGCCAGCACAAGTGTTGGTTTGTCAAGGATTCTGCACATGACGATTCTTTGCGGGCTTGTCAGATGGTAAGGGACAAGCATTCAAAGTTGAGTGTTGATGAAGAGCGAACAACACCTTATACCTGCAATTGGAAAACCTCACATGTGGTCTCTCCTTAAGGGGTAGTGCTAGGCTTCTCATCGTGCACAAGACATATTTTGATTAGTTTGGGAGACAGGTCGAACTCTAAGCAAGCCTAGAGTATTGTCCTGCACTTGAGGACCCAAACTGTGGATATACTTCGATGCAGATATTATGTGAGTGCTCGTGCATACTTAGATATTACATAGTTAGAAGACCGTGGGCTAGTTTCTCATAACAATGCATGGATGAAGCAAAGTTGTCCATGTGGAGAAGGAGTACACGTGAAGGTATATGAGACATCCTTTGCATTGTGACTGCACGATGTAGCATAATTGAATACAAGGACACCGCACTTTCAGTAGCTGGAAACTATTGGACTTGCTTGATGAGCACGGTGTACTTTTCATGGCCAATCGTGCGGTGCTTATCACTACTGATTGCAATGGTACTAAGGTAGAGTGCAAAAAGAAAATTGTGCAAGTGGGTCAGGGTGATAGGTCTAACCCTAGGTGAGACAAGCTCCCCAGGTATGTCCTGCCCTTGATGTGCCCTGAACAATTGTGGGTGATTGTAAGGGGCTAGGGAACTAGGGACGAAGCCGGTCGACCAAGGTCACCAGAGTACCTAATTTGAGGACCCCTAGGTGATGTGCTGTGATCGTGGGTGCTTCTTATCTTTCCATTCATTTCTTTGTCTTTTCTTTTCTTCTTCTTTTTTTTCCTTTTTTTTTTTTTTGATTTGCCTGAGTACAACCATTACAATATGTTGAGATTATCAGCCTTTCAATGGGTTGGAAAATGTCAAGCTTCGAAGGCTCAGAAAATGGATAGTACAATGATGATTGTGCCCTAGCCTCGTTGTTAGAGAAGCAATTGGCAAAAGGGGGAGATACACTTGAGATATTGCAACCCTCCTTGCGGCACATGCGATGTGGGTACAATTGAGGTAACGACTGCCGTGAGCCAACTATAGAGCTTGACCCAGAAAGGGGGCGTGGCCCAGGAATGTGTTTTGGGCCATGCAATGTGGGCGGTTGGCAAGGGTGATTCGTGATTTCGGCAGGGTGGCTCTGCCGCGGCTCCTTGGGGGGTCGATGGTCTTGCGGTGATCGAGCATTGAACACTTTCGCCCAAAGATCTGTCCCATCCTGTATCCACTTGTCGCTTCATGAGAGTACATGCATTGTATATGCCACAACTATAATAAACCAGTGCAATGCAAGGAGACCTCACTTATCGGAATTCTATGGTGTTGACTTAGATATTTATCACCTGCGCTTGATTAGTTTTTTCTTTTGCTAAAGACGTGAAATATATTAAACGCAGATATGAAAAGTTCGTACAATTCGGGAACATGTCAACACTTAACAAGTCGGGAACACTTAACCATTCAAAAACAAAAAGTTATGGCCAGTTATCATTTAATAAGCCCTTTATGCATCATGGGCTACTCAATTTGTATGAGGCGGGGCGAGTCTGGGTGGCCGGGTGATTGGGGCTCTGCTGGTGTGGGGCTCCCGTGGGGGTGAGCAGGGAACATGTCGGCCGGGGCATGAATGGTGTAATCCCGGCCCGCTACCGTCTCTAGAATATCTTTAAATAATTCATTAAATTCTTCTCTTTCCCGAGCTGCCCTTTCTGCCTTTGAGCATTTGGGGCCCGAGCGGGAGCTGGGAGTTCGTGCCACTAGTGCTGCCACCTGTTGCACATTTCGAGTCTCGACTTTCTTGACTCGAGGATTCTTCGGCCTTCGCCCTGGGCAGTGTCGCTTAGGGCCTCGCTTCTTGGCATACCTCTTGATGGTGGGCACATAGCGCTCCGGTGGAGGGGCGCGTGCCACATGCTCCCGCCTTCTGCGAAGAGCGTCTTTGCATGCTAGATCTTGATGATTCTCCATGCGTTCTACCGCAAAAGGAAACCTGCAAGACGCAATCCAAGGGTTTAGACCTTGATACAGGATATAACTGTTTGCATGGAAGGGATTTTAGTGTGGTTTATGAAGCGCATATGACAAGAAGGGGAGGGGTGAGGCATGCAGTGTTTCGTCGTAAAGGGATGGCCCCCATGATGATGTTCGTGTTGCCTCCAGCCATTAGCCAATATTGGCTTATGCTAAGTTGTGTGGACCGGTTGTCATGGAGTGGGATAGGGCACATCCTCGAAAGGATAGACCAAAAAGGGAAGGAGGTGTATAGAAAGGGGCTGCACCCTATCTACACCATCAGTGTTGTTGGTCAAGGCTTCCTATGGCGGTAACGTGGGTTGCATGCCCTTCACTTGGAGGTGGGAATGGTCACACGGCTTTTAAATGTGTGATGAGAAGAGGACTTGAGGAGGTTAGCCTGTTAGAACCAACTCTTCTCCCTGCGCTTGACTATCATTACTTGTGTGTGTTGACATTGTTTATACACGGTGACACAAAAAGCAGTGTTTATTTATATACATATTTATGAATCCATGTCACTTTATGAGGATAAGAACCAAGTGTAGAACTCGGGGTTGTACCAGAGCGTGGCACACGCATCTAGTATTCGTGGCAGCTAACTTAATACTGATAGATATTTTGCCACGTCGAGTAGCATGGAACCTTGACCAAGTCTACTGGCAATATGTAACTCCTCCTCAGTGAGAACCTTATCAATCAAAGGGCCCTATAGCCTAGTCCCAGCTAAGTCCGTACCCCGCATGTCAATGAGCACTCGAAGGGAAGTTGGTGCCACGTAGGTTGGGTCTCTTTGAGACCACCATTTGGCCAATCGGTCTTCTGAGACGGTCATGATCTGAGCCCCTAGTTCGGCCATTACAATGCGGCTTTCGCACCAACACTACTCAAATTGACTCTGGCCTGCTGACAGTCGCTTTAGTAGCTCTATGTCTACGAGATTCGGTCGACAAAGCACTTCATTGAACGTGACGCTTAAGCGTAGTTCGTCAGCCTCCTCGTCAGGGGTGAGTCACATCTGTTCATGCAGGAGCCTGTCGTAGTGCCCGTTAAGATGTTCTTGTTCTTCCCATGATAGAGGAAAGGTCAAGTAATCTCAAGTTGCTCCTTGGGGATCGTGCCCATGTCCAGAAGGACATAGACACGCGCGACCACTTTGAGCTTAGCCTCCAACTCAGTTAAGCATTCTGCGACACTTCTATGTTCAACGAGGGCTTGCTCGGTTGCTATCTCATGCAAAGTTCTAAGAGTTTCCTTAGGCTTTAGCATGGCTGGGGGCTCAGGCCTAAATGAGCAAGATTGGTCAACGCTAGGATTTCTTATGCTCTTGGGGTTCTCACGTTTCTCCTGAGGTTTTGCTGCTATTTCGTCATGGTTCTTCTCGGATGTGACTGGTATAGATTTGTTACCCTGTTGTGATAGCGTTGTATCCACTCTTGATTGATCAATGTGAGTTCTATTGTCAGTGGATAGAGTGTTGCAAGCAACTGTTGATGGCAACTGTTGCTTTGGTTTGTCAGAGCACACAGATGTGTCTGAGGTTTCACCGCTATTAGGAGAGGCATCAGTGGGTTCATTGGTGGATGGACTCGATACTTTATTCATCAGCTCTCCAGCGCCCTTCGTCTCAATGTTCTTGGGGTCCACAACCACCTGCAACTGTTGCTGTTTTCTCTACTTTCTCCTCTTTTTCTTGGTCAATGAAGGTGCCTCTCTCAACGACTCAGGACCCTGGGCTATATCGACCGTCGATGTGCTTGGTCGGGCCTCAGCATTTCCCTTCTCTAGTGTGTCCTTATGGGACATAGCCGTGGTTTGCTGAATAGCCTTGCCCGGTTGTGAGGGCACAATTGCCGCCCTTTTCGAAGAGTCTAGCTTTTCAACCAACTCCCTTGCGTTTGACTCCTCCGTCCTAGGATTTAGGCACTTTGAAAGTGCTGGAGTTGTCGAGGGATTTGGTTGCGACACCTTCTCCACAGGTAAACTACTAAGGACACATTCCACAAGGGGCATTATCACAGCCAAGGGCTGTGACTGCTATGGTCCGTGATTGGAAGTAGTAGCAGCTAGTTTAGTGGGCTGGCTACCCTTGGTGGATTGCGGTGTCAAGTCCCTAGGGCGATCAGAAGTGGTTGTGTCTTTTGTTGGCCTTTGAGCACTCATCTGTGTAGATCGAGCATGAGTTGATCTGGTCACATTAGGTTGCTCATGCATATCCTTGGGTCGAGAGCCACAGATGGAGCCATGTCCCACCTTTTGGACATTTCGAAGCTTAGATGGAGATAGAGATTGGAATTGAGTAGTTTCCCTTGACAACCGCTGTTGTGCTTCCTGTGTCCGTTTGGAAAAAGAGGATGTAGGAGATCTAGGACTTTTAGGTGGACTTGGCACTCGCTGAATGATTTGCTCGAGGCTATTAGATGATTGTGCCATTTGCTTTGTTGAGCGATCAACCTTGCTTTGAGCAATGTTGTGCCTATGATGCTTGTTCTCCCCTTGGGAAATCAAAGGCTCCTTGGGCACTAACGATTTTTGTGCCTACTCAATGGCTACGTATGACATCTGTCTATTTAGCATGCTAGGATGGGGCTCTTTTCTTCGAACAATCATGTCTGGTTCCTTGCCTTGAGACCTAGAGTTTCTCTTAGATTTCCTCCTGTGCCATGCTTTTAATGCACTCTGGCCTTCACCTGATAGAGGCGGTTTAGCAGGGGGTTTTGGTACCTAGATCCATTGGTTGCCTGCATAATACCCTTGAGCACGAAGCAACGCTTTGGATATCCATCGCGGCGTTGTGCTAGCTCTCCATCGATGCCTTCGCCTATAAGGCTTGGGATTCTTTCGTGGTCTTCTACGATTTTTGTGAGTCCAAACCCTATCACTGGTTCTCGTTGTTCGACCTGTGCTTGTATCAACTCTTCCAACAAGTCCTTGCCCTCGTTTGTAGGCTTGACTGTTATGTCATCACCTTCCTTGCCTTTCCCTTGAGGTTCGATGAGGTCACCCTTGCTAAAGGTGGTGACTATCCTCACACCCAGTAGTGTCAGGTGTATCCTCTGTGTTACATAGTCAGCCTCACATTTGGTCGCCCTTTTGAAGGGTCTTCCTAGGAGGGTTTCTTTCTTGCAGCTAGCACTTTTTGGAGAAACATGAAATAGGATAGGCAAGCTTTCCGTTTCAATTGTCGCAAGGATTTTGCACTTCCCTATGAGTGCTTGTGGGTGTCCCCCATAAGGGCTAAGAGTTGCACTAGTCGGTGTGAGCTCTGGTTGGCCTAGTAGGGTCTATGATTCATAGGTCAAGATGTTAAAATCTACTCCTTCATCCATCAGAGCATCGATAGTATGCTCTCTTTTCGCAATGAGTTTGACCCTAAGATAAGCAGGTGGTACTATGTCTTCATCTTCCGGGTCTCGGCTTGTAAATTTAAGCCTTCTGACAGATGCTCTTGAGTTCTTGACCGCACGACCAGATGTGGATTCTCCACTGCTGTCTTGGATCGTCAGTGCAGTGCTATTCAAGGTACATCTCTCATCAAGAGTGTCATGTCTAGTCATCTTCGCATTTGTAGCTTGCTGAAGTTGCATTTTGCTCTGACTAGACACAGTTTGAACACAATATCTTTGTGTTCTCGTGGTGTGGCCTTTTTGCCCTTGATGGGCTAGATTGGCCCATTGATGTTCTAGGGTCTCTGTTTCTCTCTATTCGGGTATGGGCTTTTGGTTGCTCTATTGCAAGTGAGACTCCATGCTGATGTAGAGCCATCACTTCACTAGGGTCCAATTTGGAAGACCTGTCACTGCGCGCGTTTTCTCTCCAACCCACTCGGGGGAGGTACGGAGGGGGCAGAGCCCCCTCTGCGGGGGTCCGGGGGGGGCAGTCCCCCCCGGCCCGCAGGGCCATTACGGTAAAATCCATACACAATTTGGAGGACCGTTTATAGCCAAATTTTGAACTACTTGCTCTAAGTTTCAGCCTAGTGATGGATCTGTGATGTGCCTTTAGCTCTACGTGGTCCTGGGTCAACTTTGGGGTTTAGATGCGTCAGAATTTGTGTTCAAGATACATGTCCGATTTTGACAGTTTTTGGTCCGATTCTAAGATGTCCGATTTTCAAGAGTCCGATTATCAGAATCGGACGTCCGATTTTGGGTTGGTCCGATAGGCCTAGTGGTCCGATTTTGGTCACGTCCAATTCTGAGAGTCGGATCAAAAAGTGGTCTGATTTTCAAAGTGGTCCGATTCTGGGAATCGGATCGGACAGGGTGGTATTCTGGCAGGTCCGATTCTGAGCTGGTCCGATTCTGGGACTCGGATGGCCTGGTCCGATTCTAAGTGGTCCAATTATGGATTGGTCCGGGTGTCCGAGTGTCCGAGTTGGACAGGTTGGTCCGAGCGGTCCAAGTGTCCGAGTCGGACGGGTTGGTCCGAATCAGAGTGGTCCGAGTGCCACGTGGGACGTCCGATCGGGCCAGTCCGATTATGGGAATCGGACCAGACTGGTCCGACTCACTCTCAGTCGGACGGTCCGATTCTGGGAGTCGGGGACGGTCCGACTTCAGAACTCGGGTGGTCCGATTCTGGGAATCGGACCACTGCGAGTTGGTCCGACTACGTCGGCGGCGGGCGCGATTCCCATGCGTTTGACCCCTCCTTACTGTCTGCTGCACACAATCACCACGGACTTCCTAGATCTGATTACAGCACTTATTGGGAAGCACCAGACTCACCTGGAGCAGCACGAATCGCTGTCGCCTAGAAATCGGGGTAGCACTTCCTCGTCCTGTGAACCAGAAGCTCTCTCTCTCTCTCTCTCTCTCTCTCTCTCTCTCTCTCTCTCACAACGCCAACCAAGGAAATGAGGTCTGTCCTGGCCTCCCAGGCCTCTTAAGGTCCTGTCCCAGCGCTGCAGAACCTTACAGCTAGTTCCCTGTCCATGTCTCACCCAGAAACTTGAATGTGGTCCCCTGTTTCCCTGTTTTAACCTATTATACAGCAACAGAAAAACCTACTATTTGCTTGTTTTTTCTTTGTTTTTCTCCTATCCTAAATGCATCCAAATCACAAAATAAATACATATACTACTCCATTCCACAACATAAATCTCAAGAAAGCAAAAAACCTACTTGCCAAGGAGATCGAATACCCTCTTCAACCCCCTCGCTTCCTACCTATCTACCTCAAGCACCGATTCGGGGAAACTCTTACTTTGATGCTCAATTCAAAGTGTGCAAGCGCTCAAGGCTTGAATCCGTAGGTCCCGGCAACAGAACCAAAATGTGGGAGCTTTCACTCAACCGCCAAGACCCACGGACCGCTTATTGTTTCAAGCGTTCCAAGCCGAGCTCTAATGGCTACCTCTCACATAGCCGACGCGCCATCCATATCTACAGGTGTAGTGAGCTTACCTCCGTGCCGTTAGAGTTACCTCCTCTCCCGCGCACTCCGGTAGCTCCACGATCCAAGTGCAAGCTTCAAGCAAGCTCCATCCTCAAGCTCCGCGCTCCAAGCTCCATTGCCGCGAGCAAGACGAGAGAAGAGAAGAGAAGAGAAGAGAAGAGAAGAGAGTAGAAGATGGAGAGCTTCTCCTCCTCGGTCCCTCACCCTCACACACTCACTCCCTCACACTCTCACGCTCCCTCTCTCAAGCACAAGCTCAAGCAAGCAAGAACAAGAAGAAGAAGAAGAAGAGGAGAGCTACTTTTGGCCACACACAAGAATGAGCTTCTCATTCACTTTTCAACTTTATATACAAAACCCTAAATCCCTTTTAGGCGGTCATCCCCTTTTCCCCTTTTTACATGGCCGGCCATAGCCTAGGCCCTTTTTCCCAGTGTCCTTCTATCTTCCTAGCTTCCTGTCCACCGCCCGTCTACATTTACAAATTGCACGGGTGAGAGCCGGTGCTCTTTTACAAGATTTCAGGGTGCGCCTTTTTATTTTAAAATGTGCCTTTCCCCTTTTGCCTTTGCCTTGGACTTTTAAGGTTGCCCTTGCACTTTTGGCCTTTTCTCCTTTTCTTTCTTCAGTCGGGCTACCTTTTTTCCGCCTTTGCCCTGCGTCTTTTCCACTTCCTTTTGCTTTCTTCGTGTTGGGATTAACAAAAATGTTATTGTAGATAGTATTATTGAGACACATTAGCTCACCAGTGTCTGTGGTGGTGGCTGGCACATCCTCCAGCATTATAGGTTGAAAATCAAAAATTGTATCCCCCTTTGCAAAAATACAAATCATTCTTATTGGCATTGTATTGTGGGGAAAAAAACCACAAGTCATGCTTGTTTATCGGTAGCTGCCATGTCCCCTAGCACAGCTAGTCCGTGTTCTTGCATTCTTTCCTTCCCTACACAGGGACACACATCACTATTAACATCATATAATGATAGAATATTTTAAAGCTCTGGCATCATCCAATCATGAAATGTGTGGAATTCACGAGCATTGTTTCTTTACCTCTCTGCGCACGCGCCATGTCCAATGTGACCTCAAATCCAAGACACTCAGTTCTTCCACCCTCTGCATGTTAAAAAATATTTTTGATGTTACTTTGGTGATGAACAAGAATTACGTGCCTTCACATCATGAGTTTTGTACAAAATCAAGCTTACTATCTTGGTGCCCTATAATACGTGTGTCAATTCCATGTGATGCCTCACTGCTTCTTGTCATTGTCATGCATCTCTCTATAGCAGTATTTAAGGTAAGTCTCTCCACCGCAAGATCTAGGAGAACTTGTTATATCCTTCTATCCATGCCAATGTTGCAGACCTCCTTAATGATCCCTTCCATTGTGATCTACTCTTCAATGGTATCAACAAAGAGGCCTACATGGTTTGGTGGTTACAATTCATACTCAAGGAAATATTTTCACTAGAGGGACATAAGAGATGTCTCGGCTATAGTACTTCAAAACATCAAACCTTTTAGGTGTGGAGAAACCAAATTAATTGGTGATGAGGGCCGTTGGCCTCTCTTCAATTATATTGGATGTGCACTTACTCTTTTGTTTTCTTTTTACAGTAACCGCACTACTAGTATTAGTTTCTTGTGAACCCATCATAGTCTCTTCATTAGGAGACAACAAAGTGTAATATACTCTTGAGAATGCAACTCATTTCACTTACCATGCCTCTGGATCCTTGTGTCTCTTGTGTTTTTTTTTTTCCTTGAGTATTTTTGGTACAAACTTTTCTCATTGGAGGGATATTCACCTTCTAGATAGTCGAGGAAAATAGTGCATCTTCGATATACCTCCTCGTTCCACTCTTGCTCTATCTAGTAATCTTCATACATGCACTGATCCTCCTGCATGTTTGCCTAGTCCTTACACTCTCCTGGCAGAATTTGTATAGCCCTCCTCTCCATCTACCCGTACATGAACTTAACTTGCAAAGTCACCATTACAAATCTTGAATGGATTAGCAAGATAGCACTGAAGACATGCTATTAAAGAAGGATATTGTGAACTACCTATACAAAAGCCTCCATGCTGCCAACTTTATTGACTTCTATGACTCTATATCTTTGTCTGGCTTGAAATCATGGAAGACAATGTGAAAAATTTGCTCTCTATGTTTTCTCTTTATCTCCTGGGTATATTGGAAGAACAAATCATGTTCCACTCAAATGTTATAATAGTCCTCCCAACTCAAAAGCAATCTCTTTCTGCCTTCTTGCAACATGGCCCAAAAGGACTCTTGTCTTACCCAACTTCAAAATGGTGTATTTCCATCTGCTCAAATCTAAGATATGTCATTTAATACCAATTCATCAAACTTATAATGCACATAATTTAGATGAACAAAAATAGCCCATGTTTAGGCATGCCCATCAACGTTCGAATTTTCCTGTCAAAACTCTCCATGGCCTTCAATATCTATATGTGATCTGCCTCATTTAGAGGATGCCAATGTGTATACTCTCTCCTCGTTCAATACACCCCCGTCTTGGAGCTCCACTCCAAGCATGAGACAATTCTGCATTGACAAAAACATTGTTATACCTAGACCAATGTAGTATGAGTACATATAGATGGCAGGTACAAAGAGGTAGCAACTTATTGATACCACTTCTCTTCAAGGCTGGGGTCTACAACTCTTAGCAAACATCGTGTTTTCTTGATGAGCTTTTCATTGAAACTATAGTATGCCTCGCTCCATTTGGTTCTAAACTTAGAGTTGGAGAGCTGTATCCATTTCTGTTCGATCGGTCGCACTGCCATATCATACTCATCCTGCACTTGGTAATTAGGGACAACATCATTGCATTAGGAAAAAATGCATTAGGAAAAACATTGTTAAGATAGCTTGAATAACTACTAATCTTCCACATAACGTGGGCCAGTGCAATCAATGGTGCCTTGTACCATGTGGGAATGGGCACCCGCTTTCTGTGCACTTGCACCCATGCCTTTGCCTTATCAGTTAGCTTGTCAAAAATAGTTGTGTGGTCAACCTACCCTGGCATCCTTGCTTCACAAACAAGGTCTGGATACAAGGTATAGACAACCCCATTTTGTGCCAGCCTATGTACATTCTATATTAGGATCTCATGCATATTAAGATCTCATGAATATGGTCCATTGCATACTTGTTTGTACGAGAAATAGCTAACAAAATCTCCCCCTCTGCCACACTTGTCACTTTCACAAGGCAACAATCAACGTGCATATGTTATCTCACGTTATCTAGAAAGGCTATTGCAAATAGTCATTTATGTTAAGGATGATGTAAGAAAAAAACACATTGCAAAATGTTAAGGTCGTACGGTTTAGGGCCACTCACATGTGTGTATCTCATTCATCCATGCTGTGAGCCAATGGTTACCATCCCAAACATAAAACATGCATTTTGACAAAAAGGCCCAATCGATGCAATTGATTTTTGCCTCGAAGTCCTCATGCTTCTTTAGCCAATGGGGGTCCCACTTAGTTCTAATCATATCATCAACCTCCTTGCAATGGTGTCTTGGAGTCTCTAATGACACTATGAATATACCCATCCCTCTAATATACACATTGCTAAAAAAGGTTTCCGAGAGTTGCTTGTACCTCAATGTGACTTGTCTAATTGTAGGCATGGAAATCAAACGACATAATGGGATGGGTGGCAAAGGAGTGGATGTCCACACTTGAATGAGACAATGAAGTAATTAATGTCCAATCAACATAAAGAAATAAAAACCATAATCTAAATCATGCTACCATCTCTTACAAGCACTCATCGCCATCAACATTTCCAACTGGTCTTCTATGCATGCTTGCACAATATGTTTATCTCACAAGTGACTATGAGAGCAGTCTCGCTAGTCGACATCTATCACGTGCTTCTTTTCAGTTCTTTGTGTTTGATTCTTCTTGGGTTGCATACGGCCACGCCCTTGGTGTACACTAAAGGACTCGATGCTTTGATGGTCATTGCTTTCCTCATCAGTATCACTCTCTGATAGTACAAGCTTTCTCTTGCCCTTCCTCGCTTGCATCATCGAAGCATGCCTGCCTTCTCTTGATGTCACTCCTTCCCCACATGCAATTGCAATGATTGCTTATAGCTCAACGGAAGTCAATGATCATGTTTGTGTTACTCTTCCTCTCACTCTTGGAGGATGACTCCCCCCTTGTGATTGCATGTTGCCGATGACAATAGTCTGTCATCCTACTATAGACCATGGAGGCAAGTCAGAGTCCTCGGGAGACTCCTTTGATTGTCGCCCTCTTTCCTGCAAAAAATGATCCGAAATAGGGTAAGAGGGGGAGATAGAGCAATCATAACAAAAATCAAGAGAGGAGTTGCTTACTATCTATTCAATTGGCCATTGCACAATTGTGTTTTCCTCAATGTCAATCTCAGTATTGCCTTTGCCACAGGCCTTCACACCCCTCTAATCATGCACGATGGTGATAAGAACTCCCACTCATCCAAGGAGCAAGCTCGATGAGGGGAACATTTGTCAGATTAAACCTTCTGCAATCCTTTCATCACCCTCATAAAGGGTGACATGATCTTGTCTTTTGAAATCAGATTTGGCCATGATAGAGAGGCTTAGGGTTACTTCTTACAGATATATTACTTCCTCAATTTCATGCCAATGAAATACCAATTGTGTGTGAGAGAGTGTGTGTGAGAGGCATATACAGGGAGAGAGAGCAAGAGCGAGAGCGAGGGAGAAGGAGAGAGACAGAGAGAGGAAGGAGGAAGGAGGAAGGAGGAAGGAGGAAGGAGGTGATAGAGAGAGGGAGGACAATGGGGATAGATTGAGAGAGAGAGAGAGAGAGAGAGAGAGAATGTGTGTGTGTGTGTGTAAGTGAGAAAGAGAGGGAGAGAGAGAGAGAGTGGGAGAGGGAGAGAGAGGGAAAAAGCTTGGGATAGAATGGTGAGATAGAGTATGTGTGACTGTGTTAGAGAGAGAGGTGTGGAGAGAGAGAGGGGGAAGAGAGAGACGGAACCATACTAAGGGTAGGGGACAAAAAAAAGAATTTGAATTGCAAGGGAAGGGGCTCCTTTTAAAGACAAAAGAGAAAGAGTGAGGGAGAGAGAGAGAGAGAGAGTCACATACCAAGAGTGGAATGATTTGCAATGTGAAAATGGGGGGTGGGTCCTTTTATAGGTGAAGGAGAGAGAAAATAGGGCGAGAGAGGAGTGATGAAAGAGAGGAGGAAAGAGAGAGAACATGTGATATGTGTAATTTTTTCTCACCAAAAAGGGGTCGCTGTTGGCAGCCCCTTGTTGAATGATTTTTTTTTTCGATGACCCATTCTTGGATAGTAAATTTTGGCCCAACTAGATTTGTGATTTTTTTTATCGCGCATTAAGGGGCTATTGGCAACCCCAGATCTAAGAATATACAGCATGAGGAGAATAGGGACCAATAGGATATGGGTTTTTTTTCCGCTCTTGGGTGAGAAAAAAACATGGATCCTATTGGTCCCTATTCTCCTCATGCTATATATTCACGGATCTGTGGTTTGTTTTTTCGGGATCTCCGGCAACCCCTTATTAGGCACAAAAAATCCACAAATCCAGTTGGGTGAAAAGTTACTCTCGCAAGGAATGGGTTGTCAGAAAAAAATTTCGTCCGATAAGGGGTTGTCGACAACCCCTTTTTGGCAAGAAAAATTTACACACATCACATGCCCTTTCTCTCATCACCCTTTCTCTCTCTCCTCCCATTTTCTCAACTAATTAACAAATATTTACTTAATTAACTTTACGAGAAAAAGAGAGAGATATAATTTTCTAAATAATAGATCTTTACAATCCTAGAAGCATAATATGAGATAGTCATACAAAGTAGAAGCTTATACACACTCGTTTAAACATTGCTTTATTCATGTTGTCTCTCTCTCTCATTCCTCTTCCATCACTTTGTTACTCTCTCTTCCCTCGCCCAACTAGATTTATGGTTTTTTTCACCCATTAAGGGGCTACTGGTGACCCTTTTTTGGCAAAAAAAACCACGGATCCGAGAATATACAGCATGGGGAGAATAGCGGCCAATAGGGTATGGGTTTTTTTTCCACTCTTGGGTCTTCGAGGAGACAATACGCATAGACGATCAACTCAGGGAACATAGCATGAGGATTACCAACAGAGATAGTGCAAGCCAGAGGGACCCTGAGAGATCAACCACCTTGGGGGAAAAAGCAACTACTAGCGTGCAGGATAGGGAGAAGAGTGTAGACCACGACCAAGGGATGGCAGAGATGAGACTGGAAATTGCACGGTTGCAAGAGCTCATTAGAAAGCCTATGAGATCGCATGTACAATGTGTGTACTATGGCGGCAATCACCTCCCAGTGGAGTGCCAAGATCCTAGATCTCGGCCGTGCTCAAACTGCGGTAGATTCGGACATGATGTATCGCATTGCAGAATGCCGAGGAGGTTTCCATACACACAACAGTACAACCCTCCATACTTAGGTAATAGGCCACCTAATTTCTTTGGCAGGGGAGCCCAGTTAGCTCTTCCAGCACCAACTGACTCAAGACTTGCCGTGCCTAGGCTGGAGATGAACCCCACTGGTATATCCAGCCCACCAAGGCCCTTTGTGACTCACCCACCTAGCGATGCTCCTGTTCACTTTGTGAAGGAGCCTAATGAGGAAGAGACCTATGTCAATCCGTACATATCCTATGACGAGGAGGGCAACCCAGTCCTGATGGACTATCGGCCAGTGCCGGTGATGGCTTTAGGAAGAGGACGAGGGAGAGCCTTTGGAGGGCCTAGCCAGGATCCAGTCACATGCTGGACTTGCGGCCACCCAGGCCACATTTCATCACGTTGTCTAGAGCGAGAACAAGTTAACATGGACAAAGCAGATCTCCGATGCATAGAGTGTAGAATCACACATCTGTTCCCTGACTGTCCTAGGTAGAAGCCATCAACGAGTGCTGCCAACATGCCATCGATGCCTTTGGGGCTCTTTGGAGTTGAAACTTTTGGTAGTGAGGATACGCCTATCCCACTACATGCTATGACGCGAGCTCAGACGAAACAAGCAGGCATCTCCTTGTGAGGGCCAAGTAACCTTGATGCAACCTCAATAGGGAAGAAAAGTCCGAGGAGACGGAAAAAGAGAACCGACGCGAAGATAACCCTTAAAACTGAGGAAACGACTACGCTGGTGACGGGAAAGAAGGTCACAGATGCAGAGGCAGAGACCTCGGCTCCTAAGACAGCAGAGCTAGGGAGTGCCAAGGTAGGGGAATATCCCCACCCCAAACGGCAACTCGAAGCTATAGCCAAGGTCAAGGAGTGGGTCAAGGATGCCCAAAAGCACCTCGAAGATATTAAACCCATATTGGAAGACCCTATGGACGACTTCTCGAGTGTTAGCACACCAGTCTCACCCTCAAAACCACAGGCTGGGAGCATACCTGCACCACTAGGAGCGACTCAGCAGCAAGGCCGGGGGGAAGCTTACCAGGGCAGACAGAATGCATGGCCTAGAACTACTAGCCTCGGAGGAAGACAAGGGTCTAATGGCCTCCTCACAACTTTGTTGTCCATCCCAGTAACTCTAAGCTTGGAGGATCTGCTTAGGCAAAATCACTCCTTGTGGCAGGAGTTAAAAGACTCGATCGAGGGACACGCAGAACTTGCGGGTACTGATCCGCAAGATCATGATGCAGTTACACGGATCCCAAGTCTAACTCTACATGCAGATCCTAAGTCCTTGCACATCAATGCTTTTTGGGAAGGCACTAAAATGCACGCAGTTTTGCCCGTCCTAGCCTTAGGAGACATGACTCGGAAAGGAATTGTAGACACAGGCGCCGATGTCAGTGTGCTAAACCATGCGGTCCTAGAGGTATGGGGAAACCCTCCTGTAGAGACCGTGAGATTCAATGTCACGCTAGCAAACGGAATGAGGGTAAGACCATTTGGGGTCTTAAAGAATTGGCCGGTAAAGATTGCCGAGGTGCAATTCTCGGTAAACTTCATTGTCATGAAGGGAGTGGATTACGACATACTATTAGGCCGACCTTGGATGAGGAATGCACGAGTCATAGAGGACTGGGGCAATGGATTGATTTTCCTAGGGAACAGGACAAGTGCAGTGAAGGTAGAGATGGACACTTGGACAACGACACCTGTTGACCTTGCTGCCATCTCGACTATGCTAAAAGGTGATACTCAAACGACCAAGCCTTATCACTCGCTAAATATATTCCTTGCCCTAAGGATGAGAGGGATTGGATGCAGTTTTGGCAACCATTGACCTACCATTCTCGGATGAGGAAGGGCCACATCAGCAGGTTGCTAAAGCCGCAACCATGGCAACTGAGGAGCCAGTTGTGCCGCTTTGCATGATGGCAAGAAGCTCACTCAACCCAGGCAAACCAGCCTCGTCCCGCATCCCCAATGACAAATTAGAGCTTCAGGAAATCGTAAAGTATCTGACCAATAAATTGAACAGAAATTTGGCTGCTAACTTAAAACCTCTACGTGACCTTTTAGCTAAACCAGAATAGAAATGAACCAAGGTCCATGACCTGAACTTGTTATATAACTGGGCTTTAGTTACTGACGACAAGGAGATTGAAGAGGGAATCTTAGGGGATGATGAGCAGTCAGAAGGACAGGACCCGGATGATGAGGAGTATGAGGACTATCGCTCTACGAGAGAAGAGAGTGAAGAAGAGGTAGACACGATAGAGTATGACACGGAGGGAAAAGCGATAGAGCAAATCAGGGAAAACTTAAGGCCTAGGAAAGAAGGGATCAGTCAGAATGGAAAAGGAGTCATGCTAATGGAGTGTGACCGATCCTGGCTAGAACAAATAGGAGCCGTAGATTACGAGCAAGCCGGAGTAGCACAACCATGGGTAATCCTAGTGCTCAAGACAGATTCACCTTCGGAACTACGACTCCCTGGGGAAACACCTTCCTCAAGTGAGGGATGCGAGTTCAACTCAGAGTCAAAAATTAGCACTGAGAGTGATCCCGAGATACCGCAACCCTCTAAGGTCAAACGCACCAAGGGAGACTTGCCAGTCCACCTGAGGCGCAGGAGGCTAAAAGAAGAGGCCAGGAAGCAAGCAAGGGGCTCAGAAGCGGAAAGCAGAGGAAACCACAGGATCTACCCAAACAGTTTACAAAATTCAAAAAGGGTGATAGAGTGGTGGTCCTGTTAGGTGCAAAAAGACAAGGTCAGACTAGTGAACCGATCGAGGGACCTGCCAAAGTCAAAGAGGTTAACTCGGTTGGAAAAGGCGAAAAACCAAGACCGGCGTTCGTTGCAGATGACTTGGGGGAGGAGGAAGAGACCAAACTCGTTGTGCTCCTGCAAGAGTACGTTGACGTGTTTGCCTGGACATTGGACCGAACTTAAGGGAGTCGACCCTAGGGTCGTGACTCATAACATCCCAATGGTTCCAGATGCAATGCCAACAAAATAACAACCTTGCCCCATGAATCCCAAACACGCTCATGCGGTGAAGGAGGAGATTGATAAACTCATGAAGGCAGGTTTCATATATGAGATCGAGCACACGGACTGGGTGTCACCTATCATGATTGTCATGAAGAAAAATGGAAAAATCCGAGTGTGCGTAAACTACAAAAAGGTGAATGCCGCTACGAAAAGGGATAACTATCCTTTACCTTACACCGAGCACATGCTGGAGAGGGTAGCAGGGAAGGAAGCCTACAATTTTTTGGATGGTTTCTCGGGTTACAATCAAGTGCAAGTGCACCCCGATAATAGGCACAAGACTGCCTTTGCCACGGAATGGGGTGTGTTCGCCTACATTGTCATGCCTTTTGGGCTGATGAACACACCTACAACTTTCCAACGCCTAATGTGCACTATCTTTAAGGATATGCTTAGGCAAACTGGAAGTGTTCGTAGACGACCTATGTTTACACTCTAGTTGGGCCGAATACTTGAAGAAATTGAGAGCTATCTTTGAAAGGTGTAGGCTATACCACCTCTCGCTAAACCCCTTAAAGTGCCAGTTCTGGGTAAAACACGGATGCATCTTGGGGCACGTAGTGTCAAGGAATGGCATTGCTACTGACTCTTCCAAAGTCAGAGTCATTGTTGACCTATCACCACCCGACAACTACAAGGGAGTTCAGTGCTTCTTGGGACACACTGGATATTATCGACGATTTGTGCTAAATTATGCATTAATAACTAGACCTTTGTACAAGCTATTGATAGTGTTTGAGTGGACGGAGGAATTCCAGCATGCATATGAAGAATTGAAAAAGGCTCTCACGACTGCACCAATCTTGCAAGCCCCAAACTGGAACATAACGTTCCATGTGCACATAGACGCCTCTAAGTTCGCTATTGGAGCTGTGCTATGCTAGCCTGGTGAGCATAACTTGGATTACCCCATGAGTTTTGCCAGCAGGCAGCTCACAGAGACCGAGATGAACTACTCCACAATGGAAAGGGAGGGGTTGGCCATGGTATTTGTGGTAAAGAAATTTAGGCATTACCTGTTGGCCACCCCCTTTGTCTTCTTTATTGACCATCAGGCCCTACTGTATCTTGTGAACAAGCCTTGCACTACGGGGTGCATAGCTAGATGGTTACTCCTTTTACTGGAGTTTGACTTATCTGTGGTTGTACGCAAAGGAAAGCAGCACTACATGGCTGACCACATGTCCCGCATACCCACAGGAGAAGTCGTTGGACAAGGCGTGCCTGACGATCTGCCGGACGCCCATCTTTTTAACTTGTTTAGTGAACGAGAACTATTTAGAGCGGATCTGACACCATATTGGGCCGATGACATAGTGCAACTGCTAGAAATGGACTACCAGAGCGACCCATTGAGAAGGCCAGGCTGAAGAGACTTATCTTGAAAATTCAGCCATACCAACTGATAGCTGGCCAACTCTACAGGTTGGGACAAGACGATTTATTACGTAGATGCATGTGTGAGCACGAGATGCACGATGCATTAAACGAAGCACATGGCGGAATAGCTGGAGGACACTTTAGTGGGGACACAACGGCCCGAAATGTGCTACAATCCTAGCTATGGTGGCCCACCCTATTCTGCGATGCAGCTAAATTTGTAAAGCACTGCGATGAGTGCCAAAGGACCAAAGTGCCTGTGCGAAAGGAGAAGATGGAGTTGACCCCTGTCATAGCCCGACAACCCTTTGAAAAATGGGCATCGATTTTATTGGACCTGTCAGTCCTGCAGCACAATATTCCCAAGCTCGATACATCATAGTGGCAACCGACTATCTAACAAAATGGACAGAGGCACGAGCCACGAGGAAGAACGATGCTAGGACCACCGCAAAGTTCTTGTGGGAGCATGTCATTTCACAGTTTGGCTGTCCAATCGAACTTGTAAGCGACCAAGGCACAAGCTAATGGCCAAGCCAAATCCACAAATAAAATCCTAGTCAATTTGCTTACAAAAGTCGTGTCTACTTCAAGAAGTGACTGGGACAACAAGCTAATGGCGGCCTTGTGGGCCTATCGCACAGCTTATAAAACGGCTATAGGACAGACGCCCTTTAGGCTGACGTACGGAACTAAAGCCATTTTGCCCTTAGAATTCTTCATCCCTAGTTTGAGGCTAGCAATCCAGGAGCGTTGGGAGGGAAGAGAGGCTTGGACCAACCGCTTACTGGAACTCAAACGCTTAATAGAGACTCGACTCCTCGCCACTCACTCTCTGATTTGTGAAAAGGCTCGACGAAAGATATGGTTTGACAAGCATGTCAAGCAGCGAGACTTCGAACAAGGGGACCTTGTTCTGCTGTACTCGGTAAAAGGACATAAATAGAAGATGAATTTTCGGGGGCTAGGGCCTTTTAGAGTACGCATGATCGGTAGGACCGGGAATGTCGAGTTGGAGACACTTGACGGTGAAGGAATGGGCTTTTTCAACGGCAGCCGCATTAAGAAGTACTATCCCCCTTCACATCCATTACATGAGCCACCCATGCTAGAACCCCCACTTAATGTCCGCATGGCTACTGTAACTGACCTTACAGATCAGGACAAAGAAGCAGTGGCACCAGCATACCTGCGGATCACAGTCGTAGCAGCAGGAGAGGTGTATTCTTTTGAGGCCTTGATTGATGAAGGTGCCAACTACAACATCTTGACGCATGACCATTGGACACGCATTGGTCAACTGCAACTACAGCCCACTAATGCTAAACTCGCCCTGTTTGGGGGCACCACTTACCCACTCCTAGGGAAGTGCAAGGTGGTCGTTTCCATCGAGTCTAAGAGTTTACCAACCTTCTTCCATGTGTTACCTGACAATAAAGGAGCTAGTAATGTGTCGTTATTGGGTCACACTTTCAAGAAGCAAACCAACTGTAATGTGGATTACAACCTAAACCGCATACATCTTGCTATCGGCAATGTGCACATAGTGACAACCTTCAGCAAGGGCTGTCTTAATTCCCCCACTTTTACGAAGCCATCGGTAGAAACCCCTACGACCACGCTTCAGACCGAGTCTGAATAGATGGGAACTACGGCCTCGTGCTGGGCTCCCAACCCCAGGCCCAAACCCACCAAGAGCACTCACAAGGCCAAAGAGTCCAAGTTTCTATGGGTGCCAAAACGGAAAAAACCACATCCGAGGAGACCACCCAAGTATGATCCTAAACGTCAAAATTATCAACAGTCTCGACCTAAAAAGAAATCTAGGCACTATCGCCATAGGCATACAACCACGCCGCGGTGGATCCCCAAAGATCTCTTGCGGGCACAAGGATACTACGAGGGCAACCCCTGGATTTGGGTGCCTAAAAATGGCCGGCTAAGAAGCTCATCTACAAGCAATCTCATCCTAATGAGAGAGGCTTGCACAAGTGGCGCCCAGAACATAGTTAGCAGGCCATGGCCACCTGTGGCTAGCAAGCCTCAGCTCATCTATCGACCAAAGCAAACGCCATAGGCCTTAAACCTACCTAATCCAGAGAACTTACAAACCACCATTACTGCTCATCCACAACCTAACTCAACCCCCATGCCTACGGATCTTCCTGTAGCACCTCAAAGTGCTTCAGAGTGCAAGGCCCAACCCGTGACACCGATGAGGGAGTCACAACTATCCAGTCCAGTTGCACCACCCCCACCAGCGGGTCTTAAACCTTCATACGCAATACAACCTTTCCTCTCTTTGGCTAAGGACCTTACCGCAACTTCTGGGGATGACTTAATAACCTGCATTAAAATATTAGAGGAAACTTTCACTACATTTGCTAGAAGCTACGAGAGGCTAGACCTAGGACTTCTTAATGAAACGCTTGCTTCGGATGTTCATGCATTACCATGCACTTGGCAGGAATACGAACTTATGACCACTAAAGTCCCCAAAATTGCTGCCGAACTTATAGCAAACGACGAAATCTCGAAGGATCAAGCTGCCCTCAGAAGACTTATCACTTTGTATCGTAAGCCTCCTCGTTCTACCCCTGAATAGGAGTTACAAGAGCTCACGCAGATGGCAAGCTCACCTTCCACATTCTTGCAGCAATGGTTTACGCTAAGGATCCAATGGGAGAAAAAAGGTTGTCGCATAATGACCAATGCTGAGCAACGTAGGGCAATTAAAACTATCGAATATGACCCCACTTATGTGGCACCTATCTCCTTTAGGGTCTTGGCCATCACCCATAATCAGCATTTGGACGACCATGTGCTCGTCCACCCCTACATTGACCAATTCCTCACCAAAGAGGAATTGCATGTTGCCAGTCACCTCAATACCGGAGATCTCTTCCATGACGTTTTGACCTACATTTCCCAAGTCTCCATCCAACCATCTACTCTGGATTGTCATGCCCAACTCGAATACAATCCAAGCTTCTATGATTGGCTATTGGCTAGGTAAGTCAACCCACGTGGAAACAGTGCTTACCTCATCCTTCCCGTGCTAATCCTAGGAAGGATTCTTTGAAAGATCCCCGACAGAGGGGGGAGCAATGTGAGCAAGAGTAGAGCAAAAATGAAAAGTTATGCTATCTAGCTAGCGGATTGTTATAATTAAGAAAGTTTCTATGGAAGAATACTGCAAAGTAAAACAATAGCAATGGTCAAGCCTCTAAGCAAGTGTACCCATTTTGGGCCCATATACTTTTCTCTCAAACTTAGTTCTAATTAAAAATAAGCCGATTGTTAGGCAATAATGTTGGCATGGTGTGTTGCCAGGTCACCACCATGGCAGGAAAGGACAAAGGAGGCAAACTACCGTTCTCTGAAGAGGAAATGACCAAATTCGGCATCAGCATCGAGATGCGCAGATTCAGTCAGTTCACTTTCAAGCACACACTGAATCTGAACGAGGCCATCCTGGAGGAACCCGCGATCAAAGACTTAGTGGACAGATGCCACCTCCACAAGTACGTGGAGAAGGTGGGGCAGGCTGTGGATTACAGCATGTGCGCGGATTTCCTGAGGAATTTCGACAAAAGCAGGAAGTGTGGCACCATCACAGTAAGGACAGGGGAGCAAGAAAGAAGAATCGAAGTGCCCCTCAATGCAACAATCATAGAAAAGGCCCTGGGGCTTGCGCCCAAGAAAGAGAGAAGGCCGAGATGAGATGTTTACACCATGTTGGGGGTCAAGAAAGAAGCGGTGCATACTGTGGATGGAATCAGCTTGGCTGACATCCCGGACCCAGTGGTGAAATTACAAGCAAAGATGATCCATACCCTCTTCTCGGGCCAACGTTACAATGCACTAATGAATAGGATCGGGGTCCCACTATTGGAAAGCATAGCAGTAGGAGTCCCTGAAGAAATAGACTGGAATGGATTCGTACAGAAGACCATTCAAAGTTCAGCTGCCCTCCTCACTCCGACGGAAGCACCAGCAGGAGGAGAATCCCCTGCCTCAACCGCGCACTCCGCAAGGAAGAAACCTGCATCAAAAGCAGCTACAATCAGATACGGGGGCATCCTAACAACCATCATAGATGAAGCAATAAAGAATGAGAGCGTCATGGATGAGGAAGCTGCACGTCAAAGCCCACCTCACCACGAAGGAGGGGAATCAAGCGAAAGAACAGTAAGCGACAAGGGAGAGCAAGAAGTGCCGCCTCCACGAGCGAGCAAACCCGAAGAACAAAGCAAAAGTGGTAGGAGACAGAAGGAGAAGAAAGAGAAATTAAGTAAGGAAGAATGGGCTGACATCAAAAGAGCTAAAAAAGAGTCTCGAAGGGCCAAGGAAGAAAGGAGGAGGAAAGAGGAGGAGGAGCTTGCCAGAATAGGAGAGGAGTCGAAGAAGGCAGAAGAGGATAGGAAAAGGAGGGTGGAGGAAGAAGCCGAGGAGCAGCGACTCAAGGAACTGGCCGAACTGGCGGAAGCTACACGAAGGTCGATGGAAGAGACCCATGGGGGCGGAGAACTCAAATCCGCAAGCCCTGGCCACAAAGCCGAAGCCAGCGCAAGTGTGGAAGCAGCACCGGTGGTCGTAGGCAAGGGAAGTCCCTCCTACATCCACTCCCTCCCTCCTTTGTGCCAACAACAATTGAAACTATGACCGCAACTACTGCACAACCCACGCCTCCCCTCGACAAGGCACAGCTCATGACCATGGTGCAGATGCTCATGAGCAAGGTGGCCGAAATTGTCCCTGAAACTAGATTGAAAAGGCCCACCGCCGCAGATGCAGAGTCACGGCAAGACCCCAAATGACAAAGGCTGGAGGCATCGACCACCATGCCCAATACTCCTATACCTGCCATAGACTATGATGCATATGTGGCCGAGTTACTGACACAACTCGACAAGGCAAAAGAAGAGAAGAAGGTGACCCTGTTGGAACTAGAGAAAGAAAAGGAGACGTCAGCGGCCCTCAGGCTAGAGGTCTCAAGGCAGGAAGCCGACAGACGAAGAGAGATAAAGGCCCTGCAAGACCAGCTAGTAGAGAAAACGAAGGAAGCCCAAACCAATGAAAGCTGCCTTAGGCAAAGGTTGGAGGATGAGGAGTAGAGCTTAGTGGCGGAACAAAGAAACCTAAAACTATTGATGCAGCAATACAGTGATCTTCAGCAAAGGGTGGCCTAAGTGGAAAAGCTCTACCGGGAAGTTCAGGAAGGCGAAGCCACTGTTCCACAAGAACATGCCACAGAGCCCCAGTCATGGCAAGAGCAAGAAGAACAGAACAGACTAATAAGGGAAATCGAATTCCTGAAAAATGAAGGGCCGGGGGTCTCAGCAGGCTGAAGCAAAACGACTACAGGATGAAGTGCAGAGATTGCAAGATGCGTTGGAGACCTCCCAGGAAGACGTGGAAGCCCTCATGGCCATGACCTTCAATCAAAAGAGGCTATTCCTCGCCGAAATCCAGAGCCAAGAACAGCTGGTACAAGAGAAATCAGAAATCCTGGTCGAAGCGCACCACAGGCTCAGCATTGTTGATCAAGCAAGAGGGATCGCTGAAGAACAGCTTGCTCAGAAACTAAGAGAAAGAAACCAGTTATGGTTTTTGTCAAATGAGCAGCAACAGGTAGTAACCACCCTGGCGGGCTAGCTAGAGGAACAAAGGCAAAGGATGGAGGAGAGAGCCATGGAGTGGGAAAAGATACGGTCTTCAAGAGCGGGAGCTTCCAACAAGTACAGGAATAACTAAAGAGCAACAATTCTACTACTTGCGCGGTACGGGCCTTTCCACTGCGGAGCTCAAGGAGTTGGGTTTTCAGGAGCAGGAGCAGCCACCGCCACCACCACCAGTCATTCCTCCTGTGGTAGAGCAAAATGTCGAAGAGGGCTTAGACTTCGAGCAAGATGATGACGAAAAGCCACAAAGGATGCTGAGTCCGCCTCAACCCGAGATCCCACAGGAGGAACCTCCGATGCCGAGCTACCTGAACACATAATTGTAGCAAGGAGAAGGAGGCAAGAGTTAGCAGAGGAGGCCCAACGCCGAGCACGCATACTTCCATGACAACTCCCTGAGGATCCCATGCCACTGACAAATGATACACATCCTGTAGATTGGCCCCAGGAGTTGGTCATCTGGCGCCAGAGGGAGCTACATAAGATGCCATTCGAGCTTTCATTCGCTTTTCCACGCTCCCTGGACCGGGACCTACCTTTAGGAGTCGTAGCCAAGATCAAAGATATGGCTAACGAACTCGCAAACAGATGGATGGAAGAAAGAAGCATGATAGTGACTAGGTGGAGACGAGAGCCACGAGAATACTGAGAAGACAAGGTCAATCTGGTTCCCAAATCCGTCCAAGGCTATGAGGCACAGCCAAAATGGCGAAGGAGGATTTGGGACACCAATTTTGATGCTTGGATCGCATTTTGTAGATCCCTCCCCGAAGAGCGTAACGATCCCATCTAGATGCCCTACCCCATAGGCATGGAGTGGATTACGACAGAGATTTACATGGGGATTTTGACTTCCCAAAAATCTATAATGTAAATGCTAGAAGCTCGAAGGAGTGCTTAGTATTTAGGGTAGAAGATATACTTCCCTCCATAAATCGTTTTCTTGTAGATTTCTCTTCATGCCCCGATCCAGCATTCTTAACCACTTGTAATTACCTCCGACTACTCAAATTCCTGCTACTCCAGAAACCTGCAGCAAAGGAAGCCCATCTCCCTCCACTCTTTTTTTATCTTAACCTAGGAATAGATAGTCGAGCCATGACGAGGTTGATGATGCGCGCTACTCTCCTCCCTGCCTTCTGCTTAGAGCTATTAGAAAATATGAGTGACACCTGTTTTACAAGGTGTAATCACCCCTTTTTGTCCACCACTCCTCTAAGAGCTAGAGCCGGTATTAAGAAATACCTACAAAGTCACACATTTTTATCACAATGCCTGCGACCGCCCCGTGACTAAATAGGTCCCCTATACCTTGCCCAATGTACTCTCTCTCATTCACCCAAAAAAAAAAGTGCTTGCAATCTTCATTCACTATTATGGTGCACCATACTCATTGCATCTAGAGTCCTCTCTAGCCCCTCCCCCACTTCACACTTAGGGCATATCAAGGGCAGGACTTTCAAACATGTCACCCTGATTTTTGCACCGCATCTCCACTGCCGCACGAACTAGGCCCTCAAGTGTGGGACATTACCAAGGGCTAGCCCAAGGTTAGACCCATCTCCCAATTCCACTGGCACGGGCACCATGCACTACACAGTGAGACAGACATACCCCCTAAGAAGTGCACCACTTTTCTTGCAGGTTATGTTCGTGTTTCAAGAACGGGCTGCTTCGTTGAAGGAGATCATCTACTACATCCTCCAATGGCAAGGAATTTTTCCCAGGAATCGGAGATGACCCCATTACTGCAACTTTAGGAGCTTCGCTGCGAAGGTTTAAATGGCTCAACAAATTTCATGCTGCCAACCATCCGCCTACTGATGGCTGCAATGACTGCACCAAATCAAGCAGAAGGAAAACCCAGTGATGGAGCTGCCATTGGCATAGATCTTGGAACCTCATCGTCCAATGATCCATGCCCAACGCCTCAAGATCTATGGATCACTTATTAATACCACAAGCCTGAAGAATTTCAACTCAAACCTGAAGACCCTCTACTCACAGACAAGGGTTTTCAGCCCATGCCATGACTTTTCAAGGCAAACAGCGTTCGGGGGGTTTCTCCAGAATAAATCCCTCCAATACCATCCTCCTAAGGGACTGCTTATTGCTTCAAGCGTTTCGAATACTCAAAAGACGACCGGCAGCATAGGGGTGCCAGAACAGTGTGAAGGATGCCGAGCATCTTCAGGAAGCCTAAAGCACGCCGGAATCTCTCCTCATCATCGTCATCCAACTCCATCACCTCTCATTCACAAGCATCAGTATCATCTACCCACCAGTTCCTTCTTGTTTACCTAGCAATAGCATCATCTATCCCACTACTTCCCACCACAGTGCCATGGGATTGGCACTCGTCTAGGAGGGGGTAATGTTAACCCCAACATGAAGAAAGCAAAAGGAAATAAAAAAGACGTAGGGCAAACGCGGAAAAAAGGTAGCCCGACTGAAGAAAGAAGAGGAGAAAAGGCCAAAAGTGTAAGGGCAACATTAAAAGTCCAAGGCAAATGCAAAAAAAGAAAGGCGCATTTTAAAATAAAAAGGCGCACCCTGAAATCTTGTAAAAGAGCGCCGCCCGTGCAATTTGTAAATGTAGACGGGCGGTGGAAAGGAAGCTAGGAAGATAGAAGGATAATAAGAAAAGGGGCCTAGGCTAATGGCCGGCCATGTAAAAAAGGGGGATGACCACCCATGGAAATTAGGGCATGTATATAAAGTTGAAAAGTGAATGGAAAGCTCATTCTTGTATGTGGCAAAAGCTTCTTCTTCTTCTTCTCTTGTTTGTTGCCTTCTTGCTTGTGCTTGAGAGAGGGATTGAGAGAGTGTGAGGGAGTGAGGGAGTGATTGTGTGAGAGTGAGGGATCTTGGAGAAGAAGCTCTCCATCTTCTCTCTTCATCTTCTCCTCCTCTCTTCTCTTCTCTTGTCTCGCGCGTGGCTATGGAGGATGAAGGCGCTAACCTAGAGTTTAGGTTACTAGAATCCCAATTTATGATGTTTTAGGGGAATGGAATGGGACTATGCCTTATGGGCAGAGAGGTTGAGCCTTGCATCCCTCTCATTTTCCATTCTCCTTGAACCAAGTGCAGCATGAATCCGCTTCATCCCTGGCGTTTCTGCGTAAAGTAGTTCGCATGGGGTTCGATGCTAGCTGCCGTTTAGGAAAGTGACCATTAGGGGAAACCCTGATTCAGGTTGATCCTAAGTGGGAACGGCCAGAATACTTCCATTACGTGGCAGACGCGGGAAGTCCTAGATCGCAAACCCCGTAACATTCCATGAGAGTGCCGGGCGGAGCTTTCTAGACTCTCTTTCCGATGGATTGCTAAGACGTGTCCTGAAAGGGAACAGGTCGACACGTTACAAGTCACTACCACTCCCTATATAGGTGTTTTCAGTAATAATGCCATGGTATAGCTACAAAGCCCTTACACTCATCCGCGCTTACTGGATTGCTATCCTCAGCAATCTAAGGATAATGTGTATTTGACTCATCCGGGGTCTTAACACAGCTTTTTCTAACAAGATGGCCAGTGTTTGTTGATTTAGGATTTTTGGTGAGATGATCACGAGGTCTTAACATAGTCTATGACTGGTCAGTGTATGCCGCACTAGGACTTGGGGGTCTTAACACAGCTTTTTTTAGCAAGTTGGTTAGTGTCTACCCATCTAGACTTGGTAGGGCTCTTTTCTGAGTTTATTGTTTTTGGAGTTACCATTCAAGTCCACCCTCGACTCAAGTACATTTGAGGAGTGGAGGTGCTACTAGGCCTATGATTGAGAATCGTTCATTTGGAGAGGCTTAAGGGGCATTGGAAGGAGTAGTGGGGTTCTCCTTGAGCCAAATGGCAAAGGCATATTTGCTATGCTCACATGCCTCCACTTTGAAAATCTGACTAGCTTCCTTGAGGGGACACCCACACCACTTGGTGAGATACTCAGGGTATCTTTTTTGTTCCCGGTGTCAGAGGATTTCTTTTACTTCGAAGGGACTGTTGAAATGGAGCATTAGTAGGTGCCGTCCCCATTGGTTGTTGGGATAGAACATGCGTAGAAGACGAGCATAAAAAGCATTGTGAACACATACACTTTCTGGCAGGACGAGTTTGTAGGTGACTTCATTCAGCACTTGGGTGATGCGATAGGGTCCATAGTAGTGGTGATTGAACTTGGGGCTCATATTCTTGGGGAGTGGCATATTCTTAGAGCTGACTAGGACCATATCGCCTTTAGTGAACAGTACAGCCTTCCTCTTTTTGTTGGATTGCTTAGTCATCATGGTGATTTTAATTTGTTCTAGGCTCTGCTTGGCCACCACGCAGATCTCTCCATTTCTTCAAGAATTCCTCTACATCTTGATCTTCAGCTTTGGCCACTCCAGATGCTAAGGCAAGTGGGGTGATGACTTCTTTTCCTATGGCCAATTCAAAGGGAGTGTAACCTGTGGCAGAGTGGATGGAGTTGTTGTAGTGAAATCAACACATCGAGGTACAACCAAGCTAATAGGCAAGTAGAGGATACCAATAAGCAGCTTGTGGGGATTTTATCCAAGATTGTATCCAAAGGTAAATGCGATTGGGATAAGAAGTTGTATGTGGATGTTTGGGCTTATAACTCGCTTATAATATGACATTCAAAAGAGCTACAAGCCACACTCCTTTTAAATTAGTATATGGGGAAGAGTGTGATCTACATTTAGAGATTGAGTTGCCTACAATAAGGTTTGCTCTAAATCATTCTTTGGGAGATGAAGAAGCATTACAAGAAAGCTTCATTTTCCTTTCACATCTTGACAAGATTAGATTACAAGATTTGTTACATCAAGAAGTAGGAACGAAGCATATGAAAATAATTCATGACCTTCAGGCTAAAAAGTATAAGTTTATTAAGGGTCAATTGGTTTTATATTATGAGGCCCATCAATAGCTCTTCCCAGGCAAGTTGGAACCCAAATGGGATGGTCCTTATAAGATTGTTCGTATAGGAAAGAATGGCGCTACAGCCCTTTTAGCAATGTGTGCAAGGGGTAGAGTTTAAAACTAAAGTAAATTTAAATAAACTAAAGCCCTATTATGTATAGGGGCTGACATGGGACTTGGTGCCTTTGCAGGTCCTTCAAGATCCAGCCTAAACTTGCAGAGGGTACCATGATTATTGGATGGGGAGAGTTATTCCTTACCTTGAGCATCCATAGATAGAACAACAATACCACCAAGGCAAAGTGATTTGGTGGAGTAAGGGTTATCACATTACTGAGTGGCAAGACGGATCTTTTACATGGGATATTAAGGTCTATTGCCACCATTGTCATAGGGTTTTTATTGGCATTCTTATTGAGTTCAGTGAGAAAGGAGGGATTGTACATCTCTTACATCCTCTATCTCAATTAGACTTTGACTATCATAAGTATGAGTAGGTTGATTACCATGGCAAGTTATATCAATGAAGCCTATGTTTATACATTATATTTTGATGGAGCTTCTTGAGGGCATACTAAGCATGTGAATGTTGGGGTTGTCATTAAAGATCCCCATTGTCAACTGGCTCTAAAAATGGGAGTGTATTTAGGCACTGCTTTTACGAATAACATGGTAGAATACAAGGCCTTGATTATGGGGCTGAATCTAGTCAGATGTGGTGGTATTCGTTGGTTAACAGTGAAAGACAACTCACAATTAGTGATCAACCAATTGAATGGGACTTATAGTGTGAGGGATCCCATTCTAAGAATGTACCATCGTGCAACCTTAGATGCCCTAGAGATCTTTGAGGCAGTGACTTGCCAGCTAATTCCTCAACAGTGGAATCACTTTGTAGATTCCCTATCTAATTATATATTTGTTGAATGTGTTTTTCTTAACTATGGTCATGAGGGGCTTTTACATGTGCCTCCTCATGTTATTCTAGGACTACTATGGGGATTGCTTGGGCTGACATGTCCTATTTTGGCCGTCATGATTAGTATGGGTCATGAGTGAGGTAGCGATTGACCATCTTCCTATTCTATCATGGACGCTTCGAATCATTCAACGCTATATTCAAGGACACCCCTTGCTATTTATACAAGGGAGTTAGCTAATAATTTGATGCATTTAGCGTAGGACTTGAGCAACCCATCCCCTTGGTCATGTTTTGTGCTTCAATATGGTTTATATGGGGACCAAGGGTTTGTTTTCAGTAGTAGGTTGTTGAATGGTGTGTTGTATAGTTATATTTTTGTTAGGCCAAGAGGGTTATTTCTTTTGTAGTGAACTAGGTTTATCTCATTAGGTCAAGAGGGCCATTTGATTGTTGGTGCAAGTGCAGTTAATAGTTTTTTGTTTTAGTGTTGCACCACATAGATTCGACTGAGCACTTGGAGGGAGTCTCTTGCTATGTAGAAGCTTCTTGTGGCCAAGTCCAAGTGATGTCCTTCCTTTACAAGGTCTTTCTCTTTGTGCTAATTACATGTATATGTATGTGAAAATTTTTTCTTTTGTTGGGGACTGGCATTCAAGTCGTGAAGTTCCAAGATTAGGTTAGGTGTGTTTGGGAAGGCTTGAGTAGTTGTCCACCTCCTATAAAAACATTTCTAAGGGAAGCCTACTAAAAAAAAGATAAGAAACAATGAATATATCTGAAATATATGAGATATGGAGATGTGTAAAAATGGATTCAAGAAAAGAAAGCAAAGAAAAATCCCAAGAGCAAATGATCATTCCTGTGCAAAGGCCTGGTAGGTTCCTAGGAATGAGTCAGCACACCCAGGGTTGATGCCTTCTCTTCTTGGGGGCAGCATTTGGCCAAAAATAAATAAATAAGGATGGTTGGAGCGAAAATAAAAGTGAGCGAAATAAGAAAATAATTTAGTGTCGCCTTGTGAGAGCTTGGTAGGTTCTTGGGTATCAAGATAGGACTTAAGGCTGATGCCCTATTCTCCTTGGGTCACAACATGCTTAGCTCCCTCCTTTTTACATGCCCAAGTATAATAATATTGAAGAAGGAACAATGTGATAAAATGGAAAATATATAAACTAGCCTATAGGATTCTTCACCTAGTAGGACTTCCTGGTCCAGTTGTCCTAGGTCCAATAGGCAGGTCAACCATCGTGTACTTAGGATGACTCCTTTGATGGTTCTTTTTAGTCGTTCTTTGTTGGAACAATTAGTTGGCAACTAGCTCCAAATCTATGTTAGATTATGCTTGGCCTATCCCTTGTGGATCTTCATGCCTTAATTTTATTTCAGGGGGTAGGGTGACAGCTGTGTTTGTGTTTTGTTATGTGTTCTTCTTTGTAGCAGCTTGATGCTCTTTATGGTTTCTGTATATATAGATTAGTTCATGGATTCGATGAGCTGAGTCACCCTATCCTATGATTGCCAATGAGAGCAAATTTTTAAGTGTAAAAATACCTCGAGACATTTAAAAGATGCATTTTTAGTGCAAAATGAAACAGTTTTGCAAATCAAGGACCTATAGTTTCCTAGATGCATTTTGATGTTGGGAATCCAATGCTATTGTCCGTTAATCAATCAGAGACCGTTTGACCCCCCATTTAATGGCCGCAAGGTTTGGCATTATGAAGCAACCATCCAGAAGCTAGAAAGCATGTGACAGAGGCCAAGGTGATAAATTTCGACACCAGAAACCCGTCTGTCCAATCGGATCACAATTCCAACGCCATTTGCCCCCTCAACTGAGCCAGAACTACTTTGCACAAGTGTGAAAGTGCAAAAAAGAACTAGTTATTTGTTGGGTTAAGTGTAAAGCTTGATTAAGAAGAGGGAAACATGTAAGGAATGAAATAGTCACTTTTAGGAAAAAAAATATAAATTATTCCCTTCCCTAACAACGTCTACCATTTTTCTATTATTTTCATCAGGAGTGGAACCACACTTGATAAGTGGTAACATGAAATGAAACCCTTGAATCAATCAACCAATACCGAGCATTAGAGAGGCATCAATCAACTGTAAAACATCGAGAGAGGAAGTTTGAAGTATGTAATCATCATCTAAATCAATCTACACCACATTAATCTCTTCAATCTTGACAATGGACTTATTGGAAACAATGCCACAATCATCATCATGCATTTTATGGCACCCTAGCCAAATATGACCTAACTTCCCACAATAATGACAAGTCAATGCGGACTTACTACGAGACTATCCAAATGATAGAGAACAAGAATTTTAAGAGTCTCTCCCATGGTAGTCATTACTGCTCTTAGCATCCTTACTACCTCTAATTATCAAAGCATGAGAGCTACATGAAGCATCAACATTTTTCTTGTTAACTTATTCATTCAATAATGCACCCTCTACATCCTGCAATTTTAGTCCATCAATAGGCATATTTGCACACATAGCAGTACTATGGAATATGTCCCATGATTCAGACAATGTAATTACTAAGAAGAATGGTGGAAAATTCTCCTTAAAATCAATCCCTTGCAATTACAAGGGTAAAAATAGAATGAAACTAATTTAAGTGGGTGGACATGAAAGTCCCTTCCTTCATACAAAGATCCATGAGTTACTTTAGCCAATACACTTGAGAGGTAGGGCTTGGCTTATCATAGATATTACAAGTCTTCTCCCATAACTGCCATGCATTTTGCTCTTTAGAGACAAATTGTAGAATACCTACTTACAAAGTGACAAAATGATTGTAGATTTATATAAGTCATCCAAACCCTCCTCGTTAAAGTTTTTGGGCTTTACACCCTCATGTCTTAATGGCTTAATCTATAATTTCCATACCAAAACTTGCCATACATGTGCCTTCTTGTAGTTATGATTAATGCCATCTAGTTTGTCAATATTAAAGATAGCATTGTTTTCGATCCACCATCCATCATGTCAACAAATAAAAGCATTGTACAAAAACAGGATGCTATAAATGATTGCAAATCAATCGAGACAAGGTCTAAATAGAAGAAACACCAAAGTGTAGGGTTGTCCACTAACTACTAGTAATGAACTATCAAATCAAAGCAAGTATCCAAGCTCCACTGCTAGGTATATCTTGCAACAAATGGGATATGTAAGAGCAACTAGTAGTGAAAATGCATACAACCAATACCAAGGTCTATCACTAACTCAATATGTCAGAGAGAGATACATCCAACGAGCATAGACATCATGCATGTAGTAGGTCTCACGGAGTAAGAAAAGAGAACTGCCAAATGGACAACCAACTGAGCAAGGTTAATGAAGGTCAATATATAGCCAATAAGCATGTATACATCACTAACATCATGTTGATAGAGATAAGCATTAGCATCCAAGACATGTAATCAAATCAACCCATTAAGGAGTAATTGCATCCAACAAGTATCAAGAGAGTGTATACATAGCTCAATGAGTCCCACTATCTCAATGAAAGAAACTCAAGCTCAACTGCATGAATCCAAAGCTCAATGCAAATATCCAAGTGTTATGTGACTCCCAGTAGAACAAAACCCAAATGCCAAGTGAGCAAGACAAAGCTCAATACATCATGTGCATGACATCTAACCATCCAAGATAGATGAAACATAAGCAGAGAGCATAAAACCTAATGAAATCTTTTCGGAGCATCAATGCATTATCCAAGCATTGTAAACATTCTCCATAAGCATCAATAAAGCATAAACCAATCAATTGCTTATTGTTCAAATAAAAACTATTATATTCATATAAAACAGAGAATTGAAAACTACATAAAATCAACTCTATGAGTGCTTAGATCTAGATTCTCATCATGCTCTTTGTTTTGAGCTATAGAATACCTAAAATTGATATTGTATGCAAAAGTTATGGCCAACTACGAAAGTATTGTTAAGTTACCATAGTTTTCCATGACTTCTGCATCATGCTTTTTGTATCCACTCAAAATAAATAGAATGGTTGCTTCTCAACTCAATATCAATAACACTTTAAGGGCTATGGTGAATGGACCAAGATAGTGGGAGAGAGCGACACCGTATATAGAAACTTCAATAGTTGGAATGTGTGATTGGCCTTCCCTTATTCAATAGTCATTGAAAGAATAAAGAATAAAGTAATAGTGATGGGCACATACCACCTACAATGTATAGGTGTATGGTTGTGGTGTGTGTAGTAATATAGGGTGGTATAGATATATGCGTCCTTACCCCCAATATCTTCTTCTATAAATTATGTGCACAACTAGTAGTAGAGATAACATTGAAATATGCGTGCTTAGAAAAAGATAGTATGATAGTGGACTTGTATAAAAAGCTAATCCTAATCATCTTTTTCATTGGTCTTCTATGGCCTAATTTACTTCTTCGGTATTAATACTTGCCATATTTGTGTCTTCCAATATTTAAAGTTGTTACCATCAAGCTTTTCAATGTTGAAAATAACACTATCAATCAATGCATGAGAAGTACAAACCATCACAACAAAATAGCCCCAAAACTAAGCCAAAAGGGAAGGAAAGAGGATAGAAACAAAAGAGGGTATAATATTCCATAAAGAATAGGCAATAAAGTGCTCAAAACAAGGTGTTTACGCTCAAAGAAACTCCTCAAAAATAGTATTCGGCATTACTATCCATAAAACTACACTAAATAACTATATCAATAGGCAAATGACCAATGGAGTAGCTCCCACTATTAGGAATATTCAAGTGGAGCACAAACTGATCAAAAGTTTGCTATCCAAGTTTGGATAGCAATCTGCCCCGAATTGTAGAGTATTGGCTAATCCAAGTCTCTTCAACAATTGATCTCAAAGACAAAGTCGAAGGAAGTAAAAAATACACCCATGAAAAGTATTGAGCAAGATAGAATGACCAAATGGCAAGAGAGGGAGCAACAAGGCATCCCCCTAAAAATGCACCAAAAATTATGAGGGATGCTCTTGAGCCTTTGCCTATTATGAATGAGCTCAAAGCTCACTTGTTGGAGCTCAAATGGTCGGGGGGAAGGCCTTGATCAATGCTAGAAGGGGCAGGGATGGTCAATAAAGGAATGGGATTAATGCATACCTCATTAAGTGACTACCATGAAAGTCAAGTTGAAGCTTCTTTTGTCGGGCTAAAGCCAATGATCGATGAAGCTTTTTAATGTCTGCTTTGATACCAATTAAAAGGTGGAGCAAAAGGTGGAAGCACAAGCAAAAACAAGAAGAGAGCAAGAGCTATGGAGGTTCAAGCAAGAAGAGAGAGACATGTGTGAGAACTCCAACAATCACAATGTGTGTCCTACCTTCCCTTATTCTAGCGCCACTAAAAGAATAAAGAATAAAGTGATAGTGGTGGGTACCCACCATCTACAGTGCACAAGTGTGTGGATACAATATATAAGTAAATGTAGGCGGCTAGGCACAGGCAACCTTTAACCCTCAACAATAGTTCCATGCTTATAACAGTTAGATGATTTATGGATTATGGTGATTTAGGATGTTTGGAACCCAAGCCCAACACTCCTTAGCATTCTACGAAATGCCAAAAAGCTCATGTGGATGGCACTCCTATACTCCTACGAGAAGTAGGTGTTTTCTATTTTGAATCACTTCAGTACTTGAGACGGAAATGGACTTAGTTATAAATACCCCTATTGTTCAAGATGGCTATGGCAGGTCAAGAAAGCTTAGTGGGGCTTTGAGATAGTAAATTCATGGTTGTTCGTAGAAGGAGTGATCACATACAACCCAACCTTGTGAGTGGAACAATTGTCTTCTCTACAAACAGAGAGAAATTGCACCCTATGGAGTGATGAATTTATATAATATTTCATGAAATAAAGGATTATTTTCCAAAGAGTTTGTCGTATGCTAAAGGTTGTGTTAATCAATCATGTTTAATGGGGTAATAAAAGAAAGTTGTTTTGACATATTCCAATAGTATGGTAGCATACTCTACTAATTATATTGCTAAAATAAACCTTGTCAAGGAAAGTGAGAGGCCTTAGTCCCAACAGTCGATCACCTATGGTTGGGTGGACTCGATAAGTTGGGTAGCTTTCCTAACACTATATAGAGTTGTTTAGTATGCGACCCTCCGAATTCAATAGGATAGTTATCAAGCTTAATATTGTTTTAGGGCACCAAAGTTGAGATTTTATCTTATGGGTAGAAAGGTTGAGTTACACTCCCTTTTGTCTCTCACTCTCTTTGAGCCAAGTGTGGTGCTCATCCTATTTTTGCCTCTGATTATCCTTCTTAGGCACATCTTAGATTATTGCTAGGGATAACACATCCATAGTTTCCCTAATTCCCATGCTTGATTAAGTCCTAAGGAGAGACTATGCGGTGATGTGCATGGACACAAAAATCGATTGAAACTAGAGGACTCTTGTGCGTATATTAGAGGAGGCACCTCACATGTGGTATCGAAGTCATAGTTGAAGAGATAGATGGTCATCAAATAAATGAAAGTAATTAGTCAACAACACTTATTTAAATGAATCTCAATTGTTTATTTTCCACTAAATCTCATAAGTGCATTATGGCCTACAAGAAATCAAAGACGAAGAGGTTGCATGGTTTAGGGAGATTTTCTAGCTAATGTATCAAGTGGCCTTAGACTTATACCACTTTTCATATCAAAAAGCAATATTGAAGATATTGAAAAGATATTTATTTCTCTAAATGTATTGCAACCTCACTAAGGTGATTGGTATATGAGTGACTTTTGGGCATGAAATAGGTCACACATAGGGATATACGCAAGCCAAAACTTATTACTCTGATATGAACTGTGGAGGATCCACTAGACTATGATATATCTTTTGTTTGTTGCTTTTAATGAAAAATTGTTGGCAATTGGCAATGAATTGGTACCTAAAACATTGTGGTTCTATATGCAAATATTGTAGGTAGTACCATGTGAAAAAGTTGTCGTAGTGCCAAGAAGGCCTACATTTGGATTTGGATATTGGGGATATTCGCAAGAGCTTGCTACGTATGTTATTTATCATGCTCAAGAGAGACCACCAAGATATAAGGATGTAGATTCTAATGACTTCCATGAAAACAAAAATCATTAAATGGTATTTTGATACATTCATTATGGTTAGTAAAATTTGTAATTACTATTGCATTAATAATGAGAAGCTTTGCTATTGTGAAAAAATCTAAGTATAATGCCCATACTTATTAGTTGAATTGTTTTAACAGGAGAGTGATAGGGTACACCTTATGCAATTGATTTTTAAAATTGCATACACAACTTCTTATCAATCAACTATGCTGGAATTTCAAGAAAGCATTATGACTATATTAGAAAAGACATGTTTTTCAACTTGTTTGAGATTACAAAGAGGCTTCAATTGGAGTTCAACATGGGGTTGGTTGGTCTTGACCCATACTTTTATCTAGATGTAAGCTTGTACAAAGATGATGGGAATTCATCTTAAATTCTTGAAGTGGCTCGAGAAACTTAAGTTAATCAGACTTTATGAGTATGATATTGTTTGAAAAGATATAGTGAAGTTTATATACAAGGAGTTTGCAAGGGAAGATAAATGGATATATGATCAATATACCAAGGTTATCTCACCTCATAGGATTGCTTTTATTGAGGAGTAAAGTCTAATAATTATGAACTCCCTAAGCATCTTGATCTCCCCGAGTGTCATTGATTTTTGGAGACTAAGGCTAATGTGCCTTCCTTTGTAATAAAGGAGATTAATGAGATATATTGTTAAATTTTTATGTTTTCTCAAATTAATAAAGATATTCCTATTTTCTAAACCATGGACATTGAATCATGATGGCACCTTGAGAATCTATCAAATCCACACTATAACTAAATCCAACATGGACTATCACAAGGGATGCCATGGAGAATTTCTTCAATCAATTGTGATTAAATTGGAAACCTTCGAAGGGACCTCAAGAGAATCTAGTGATGCAAGAGCTAAAGTTAGTTCATTACTTCTTGTTTGAAGGAAAAAGGACTAATGATATTGTTGTGATTAAGGGAGAAAGGATTACCTTATGTCATTGAGTCTACTATCAAGTCACTTGAGTTATACCTCATGATTGTATAGTGGTACATAGGAGACATGCTTAGAATGGATATGCTATTAAAGGACACCCTCCTTTGCCTACAACTTGTAGACCCTTTGAAATAACTAAGAGACACTCTATTTTTGTAATTGTACCATTGTGCAAAGTTATAATTAAGATTACAATAATCCTTTGTTCAAGGTATGTAAGAGAGAAAAGTTTTAAATTCTTTAGAAAGTGAATCCTAATATTTTGATTTGTGTATCAATTAGAATTGCCAAGTAATATGTATTGATTATATTTACAAGGAGATCCAAGAAAAGATGTTACTTCTAAAGCAAACACTACTACCTAAGTTTAATGGAGAAGGATCCAAGGTAGAACAAGATGTAGAAGCCTAGATTGCAGCCATCAATTATTACTTTTTGGGTACAAAAACTACCATTCTAGCTAATCCATGAATGTACATCTGTGTCGCATCAATGAGGCCAAACTTTGGTGGAAGCAATGGTGTTTAGATAAGTGAGTGACTAAAGCATCATGGACTTGGAAGTAAATTAAAGAAGTAGTGAAAGAGCAATATCTACTCCCATCTTTCGAATCTATCAAGCTGAATAAATATATAGCCTTTGTTAACTTAAGTTGACCTTGGAAGGATATTACTCAAAGTTTGTGGTCTTCACAAGTATGCACCACTAATGATGAATACTTAACGAATTGTGAGGTTTTGTCAAGGGTTAAATCTACCTCTAAACACTTGAATCAATGAGATCAACAACCATTGAGGATGTCCTAATGTGAGCAAAGCCTATAGCCAAATAATTTACTTGGAATGGTCAAAGGAACTGCCTTGTGAACAACAATTATGGAAGAAACTATCTAAATTCTAGAGCTAATATGGACAATGCCAAAAAAAAAGGTCGGGCTAATGCCATTATTTAAGGACCAAATGTGTTTAAATGTCACAATAAGTCACCATATAGATTGTTTAAATATGAGTGTGAAGAAGTAGCCAAGCAAATTAAGGAGATATTAGAGATGGGTTTCACTAAGCCTAATTCTTCAAGTATGCTTCATGGGGTCTTATTAGTGAAGAAGAATGAATAGTCAAGCCTAGTTGACGATAAGCATTTCAAAGGTCTAATCAACATGAGTTTGTATATATCATCCTTGGGGACAACAACCAACTTCTACAAAGAATAACAATGTTTAAAACAAACAACTTACCTGCAATAGGCTCATCATGCTCGGATATCACCTTGGAGAATGCACTATTCCCAATCCTCTTTCAACCTGGATGTGATGTATATGATGGTAGCATGTACCTTAGTAAATACATCAAGATGCATGTGTCAACACTATTCTTTGTCTATGCCTTGCACAAGCCCTAGATCCTAATCTTATACTAATCAAGAAGCAATATTGATTACAAACAACACGAGCAGTACTTGCTTGCAAAGAGATATTGATAACTGTAAGTGAGCAAACAAGAACATTTCCAATGAGGAAGTGATTAGGCATATACTTTGTTATATCATTTCTACATCAATACTAGGGTCCCCTTCTTGGCACCGTTGTAACTTGAAGGACCTTATTACAATGCTAGACGTGTGGGGCATGCCTCATTTCCTTTTTTTTATGTTCACTATAGATGGGGTGACCAATAAACAAGGTGGGCTAAGATCAACATATTGGAAGCCATTGCAAAGCAATTCAATCTTAAATTCTCATGGAAAGATTGTCTTGTCGAGTGCGCTATCCTATTCATGTGATCAGGTACAAGATTCAACACAAGGGCTTATTGCATGCACATGTCATCCTATGGTTGCACGATGCAAACATTGACAATACAACAAACAAGATCTATGCATATATTCCATCGAATGATGATTAATACAAATTGATACAAGAATTAAGAGTGCAATATCACTCAAAATTACTAGTCTTGTGGGGGCCTCCATGAACATTCAACAAGTAACATACTCATCAATCTCATTCTAACTATTGAAATATGCAATGAAGCCAAAGCCAATGGATAAATTAAACATTCAAAGAAAATATGCCAAAAGACTATGCCTAGAGACTTGGACTCAAACAAGCAAAAACTAGTCTCTGTCATAATACATTGTAAGCCAATATCTTCCACCCAGGTAGCCTTGAGCTGCATGCAAATTTTGATTGTAACATGAAATGAGGTTGTTGAATAAATAGACATCTCCCCCACTAGCATACGACAACAAAAGCTCACAAGGACATGGAATATTGTCATGCACCTTGTCAACCCCTTTAATATGCCCAACCATAATGCTTAAACCACCTGACATTCTATGAATACCACGAAAACTATAGCGCTATTAAGAGATGCAGACACAATCATCATCAATAAGATGTCGATGTTGACACGAATAACATTTGACATAATAGTATACTCAATAGTCAGCATTTGCCAAGGGTTTCTACTTTATCCATTCAACAAAAAATGAATATTGTTCGGTGGCCTTATATAATTGGCATTGATCTATAACCATCGGATCGAGTTTTTCCATTTCGAGTTTTTCCATTAATGTCACATCACCTTGTTAGCATATTGGATATATATGCAACACCACACTCTCCATATTTCGGTTTGACACCCTCAAGATCTACGATTCCTACAATTCTTGTAAGTGATTAGGGACCGGTATCCAACCAAGGAAGAGATATGACTATGCCTACATGAGTACATCATTGAGGAGAAGGAGGCCCTAGACTTCATAGACCAGAGAACAACAATCATATACACACAAAGAAGATGTCCATAAGTACAACAAGCAGCTTCTGCATAAATATTTATGATATATCCGAACAGGTCCATACTATTACTATCAACCTTCAAACAAACATAACTAAAGAGCCGACATTGCAAAGATGGTTATAAGATAAGAACTTTCATAAGATAGAAGAGATAGTAGTCAGAGTGATTGCAATGATAATAGAGAATATCGATCTTACTATAGGTACTACAAATGGTGCCACATGTAAAATCTACCATATCAAAAGAACAAATGATGACATGATCTCCAGAATCGAAGTCACAATCTAATTTACCAACCAATGACTAACATTGCAATATAAAATCACACATCACAAATCTCAAAGAGCTATAGATGCCCAAAAAGTACTCGCATACATAAGGAGCTTATTCATGCCTAGACTAGTCTATGTGATGCTCTCTCACGTAATTGAAAAGAAAAATTTATGTATATTTAGACTCTCAAATCCATTTGCCTTTGCACCAGTACCATACACAATACTATGATTGTTGGAATGCATGGCTATGGTGGCTTGAAGGTATAGAGTAAACGAATGAAGACATAGAGTTGAAGGTAGAATGTCACATGTGTGATTGCAAATATCTCAACACCCCTCCTCAATCACAACCAGAAGTACAAAGTGTGTAGAGGCTTTAGTGAAAGAAACACCTGCAAGACACCATAAACATGGCAAAACACTAGAGGCTATTGCAGAAAAGACTAAGTGTGGGTACCACAAACATGGTGGATATCCATAGGCTGTAATAGGGGCCTCACAAAGTATACTGAGGCTATAGTACAAGGATACATGAGGAGTTTATAAGCTTATGATAAAGGCATTTGGGATTTAGATATTACAAGGCTAAAACAATCTATCAGAGTTGGCATAGAAGGACTGATGAGGCTTGTCCTTCTCCTGGTGGTCTTCTTCTTCCTTTGCTCCATGGTCTTCTTCTTTTTTAATTGCAGCAAGATAGGCTTTCAGGGACCTTTTTTGGCGTGGTAGAACTTATCGATATGTTCAGTACTTTTGCAAAAATCACAAAAAAGCTGGTCCTTCTTGCCTTTGTACCTATTGCAGACAAGAGGCTTGAGTGAAGTTGGAGATGAAAATGGAGTTGATCATGAAGTCATGAGCTCAGGTTGAGCTGGATAGAAATGGAATAGAGGTGGAGGATTGGTGCCATGCTCACCATGGGTCTGATACCATGTTGGAATGCATGGATCTGAGCATGACTATGGTGGCTTGAAGGTATAGAGTGAACTCACGAAGACAAAGTTGAAGGTAGAATGTCACACAAGTGAATTAGGTTCCAAGATTGAGACTTGGACTCATAAACATAGTCTTGTGTGGTTGGACATTGACTCATCAGTCACTTAATTGAAAGGACAATAGTACCATCATATATTGCATGAAAATGAAAGGCAAGTACAGTGCTTTATAGAAAAGTCTAGGCAACACATCCTCCTACTGTGCTTATGGGATTCTTGTCGTGAGCCCTCACTGCTCCATCTAAAGAGACTAAAGTAGGTGTGATTGCAAATATCTCAAGAATGACTCACATACACAAACAACGGATCTCAACAGAGTCCAAACTAAACCACTACTATACAACACATCCCAAAAGACATCATTTACACTTCGTCCAATAAGTACGAAAAACAAACAATTTGGTTGTTTATTTACCAAATATTATCGCTTGTATTAGAATCCTTTCAATATTATTAACATGATTACTTTTCACTCTTTTTTACAGGTAAAGAACATTTGCAAATGCAAATATGACTCCAAATTAGGTACATATGACACAAACAATGCTACTTAGATTCTATAAAAAAACCTATAGTATAAATGCATCTAACAACATCATACTATGCATGCAGATGTTCAAGCTGTACATTTAAAACCATATGAACACACCAATAACAAATCAAGCACAGTTCGATTAAAGCACATTGCCGCATGTATCTAATAACAAACCAGACGAGAATGGTGAACATCATTGGCCATAGGCCATCCACATACATCAATGGCCTCACAAACTATACTGATCTCCAAAACTCAATGGACACATCCAAGTGTATACTCAACAAGAACCTACCTAGAAAATAGAACATAATTACAAAGGGTATAAATCTTGCTATCATCATCAATTCTTTCTTTTTTCTTATAAACTAACCCTACTAACATAAACACATCTCATATGTGGGACTTCTAAAACACGTACTCAATAGATTCAAAATCTAATATGAAGATACACACGATAATCTACTATGAACAGTTTTTGCCCAAATCTTACTAGACACCAGAACAAATGACATCTCTACATACACAATCAAAACCTTGCATTATGGATCCAACATCTCACTCAAGGCCCTAGTAGATGTTTAAAAAAAGAAGAAGCCAACACACCACCAAAAAAATATATGATAGAGAATAAGAACACTCATGACTGTGAAAAGCTTGCTGTGACCATCGAAAAAGTAATATACTTACTCAAGAGAGATGTCCACAACCTTATCCATGGCACCCAAAGCAATCCATTTAATGCTATCATATACCTCCTAGGCAAGTTCTCAAAAGATACCTTATTTAATACTCGCAATATGTTTATCTTAAAACCAAAAACTATCTCTACTAATAGTAACATTCATTGCAGAAGAGCAGAGTCCAACAAACTAACAAGAAATCAAAATTCTAACGGTACCGAACACCAACTTCAACCACTATAAATCTTGTCACCAGCTCAAGCACAACTACATCATCCAATACCAACTCTAAGCAACACTTATCAACAAATCCAAAAGTGACAATGCAAGAAGACAAGAGCATACACTTCATCTACTACATCAGATTTTAACAAAATGGAAAGGTTTATGTAGGCAACACAACAAGCATTGAATAAAGACTCCATGAATACAAAAGAGAACCTGTAAAAAAACATCAAAATCTACCAATTGTTAGAAGAAAAATTTGAGGTTAACATCAAGGTGACTGCCGATAGCATAGATAAGCCTGGGAACTTGGAGCAAGAAATGATTATATTCTGAAAAAGAATATAACTATTGTAGGCTACAACCTATATGGACACTTGGCAAGATGTAAAAAAAAATTACTTTTTGAAGAGAAAAAACCTCATTTAGCATAGTATTATACTGTACATGATCTATTCCATGCTTCTCAACATTGAATGAATAAATACAATTACCCCACTTTCCACTTTGTCCATGCCTTATAAAGAATTTATTGTTAAGTACATTTATCATCACTCGAACTACAATCAATCATTCACTAGCCTTCAAAATTTTCAATATCTATGAATAGAATACCATACCTTAACTTAATGTTAACTGCTTTTCATAGATGATTCAGATCCCCCCCCACCCCCACCAAAGAAAAACCTCATACCGAAGCTAATTCCTCCCTTGTTACAAAAGAAAGCATGCCCTTATGGGCAATTATAATAAAATGAAAAAAGGAAGGAAAAAAGAGGAGAGACTTGAGGCTTATGCTAGTTGTTTTGAAGAATTACTCATGCAAAATCTGTTGGGCGATTGGATCGTTCATTTCCTTCTGGGAGAGAGCAGGGCGTACGCAGCTGCCTAAGATCGGGGCCTGGCTCTGTGTCCCAGTAACTATGATCTACGGCATTCTTGGGTGACCTCTAGTTTCTGCTGCTCCCGCACGCAATGCCTCCATCGGCATCTCAGCGCTCGTCTTCGACCTCAAGCCCATCCGGGTATGTTCCAATCTACCAGGTGATCTCCTTGCTCCCCTTAAAATAAAAATAAAAACCGCATCCACCTGAATGGAATTCTGCAAACAGGAAAGGTGAAATCGCAGAGCTCAAGACGCAGCTCCGTCAGCTCGCAGGCAGCCGCGCCCCCGGCATTGAGGATGTGAAAAGAGAGCTTTACAAGAAGGTCATCTCATACATGACTGTTGGCATCGATGTGTCTCCATTGTTCAGCGAGATGGTCATGTGCTCAGCTACATCGGATGTCGTGCTCAAGAAAATGTGTTATCTTTATGTCGGGAACTATGCCCGGGTTCACCCTGATCTAGCTCTTCTCACCATTAATTTCCTACAGAAGGACTGTCAGGATGACTATCCCATGATTCGAGGCCTTGCTTTGAGGAGCCTATGCTCTTTGAGAGTGAAGAATCTGGTGGAATACCTTGTTGGGCCCCTGAGATCAGGCCTGAAGGACACACATGGTTATGTCAGGATGGTAGCAGCCTTGGGGGTTCTCAAATTGTACCACATTGCCCCCAGTGCCTGCATAGAGAATGACTTTCCAGCAATGCTGAAAGAGCTGATGCTGCGGGACCTTGATCCTCAGGTGCACAAACTTTGTTTTTTCCCCCCTAATTTGGTGGCCAATGTCACAAATTTTGATTCAGAATTGAGTGGCCCTAATTTTGAACGTGATCAAGCACGAATTGTCATATAAGTTCAATAGGCTACAGTCTTCTGTTAGGCCAGTATTGATTCTTAAAAAAATTATTAGCGTGGCTGGTTAGGCTGTTAAATGCTTATCTTAAGCTTATGTGAAAAACTAAGAGAGGTTGAAACTATGAGATCTGTCAGAAACCTGCTTTGCTCACATCACAACATTCAAAAGAAATGACAATAAACTTTAAAGGAAGTGCAATTGATGATAAGTACTGCTAGACGGGTGCCATCTCGTTCATTATCGCATTATTACTTAATAAGAACTGAGAAAACGCCTTGTGTCCAATGCAAATCTTTGACAATCAAGCCACCTTATAGTTACGGAGGATACAGATAGGTGTTCTGTGGCCTGTCACCCCTTAGCTTTTACTAAAGTTATTTTCTGTTTGATTCCAGGTCGTAGCAAACTGCTTGTGTGCTCTACAGGAAATTATTGTACAAGAAGGAAACAACATACAAGAGGCAGGCCTTGAGAAGGACTTTCTTGTTAGTAAATCTATCATTTACTCTCTATTAAACAGGTGGGCAAAGGGTTTCACTTCATCTAAGAGTAAGTTCTCATTGGTATAGTTGTTATGGGAACTTTCTTTGAAACTGTGTATAGTAGCCTTTCTAGGTGTTCAGTATTACATGCACAGGGTTTGGCTACTAGCATCGTCAATCTTTGTCTACCTTCGTTGAAAGCATCTTTTGATGACTTAGGCATGTGGAGAGGAGTTTATTTGCGGGAGTCCTCCCAAACAGGTGGTTGAATAGTTGCATAATTTATACGTAATGTGACCATTGGGTAGTTATACACTCCACAAAATCCATAACATACATGAAAACTATATCGAAAGAGAGACAAAGTGGTCCAATAGGAGAAGTGGGATGAAGAGGCCTAACATAAGGCACCAAGAGTCTGAAGAACATGACTAATAAAATGGATGCTTAGAATGAAGTGAGTGAGAATGGAAGGGTGAGCACAAGCTCCTCTGCAGAAGCGAGGTAAGAAATACAATGAATGGGTAGGGCAATTGGACTTGCATTTTGTGCAGCATGGCAGTGTGACAGAAAAAAGAGATTCCATTTACTTGCAGCAGCAGCTAATGTCAGCCAAAAGGCTATGTCCTGTTTAGTATGTATGTGGACATCTGGGGCAGCAAAGTTGATTGCCTGGAGCAGTCAGAGTGCTGAAAATACCTCTCTTTGGAGCAGCAGATGCACCATGCAGCAGCAGGAAGGGTCACTTGGAGAGCAACAATAGTACTCCACCTATGCAAGGATTGTGGCTAATGAGAATGTGTTGTGGCAGCAGGGTGGTCTCACTAAAAGCTGGTGAGGAAATTGGCACTAAATGCTAGAAAAAGTGGAATGAAGAGCAGCCTTGGTCCCCTCTTATAGACTTTTTGAGGCAATTATCCTCCCATAACTTGCAGAATTTCCATGTGGTTTTGATTTAACTAGATTTCCAACAAGTCAGGGCTCTATGATAGCCAAATAAATTGGCCAATAATTAGAATGATCTAAAAAGAAATTGACCCCCCTTTTTTTTGGATGGGAACTCAGTTAGGGTAGGATCTAACACCCCCACTTAGGCCCAAAAAGGGAGCTCATAAATGACAAGCAGGGCTCCATGTCCTTTGTTTGTTTGTTTGGTTTTTCTTTTCGGTATAAATGTGTTTTAACGGAGTCAAAGTATTGGACCACCTTGAGGATGAGTGATTGTTGCCATGAGTGAGGAAGCTACTTGGGGATCTCAATCATTTGCTTTGGGCCAAACACCTAGAGTCACCATGTCATGCACTTTGGTGCTACATATAGCACCTAGTCACCCACCTGTCCATTCAATGCCACCCACTTATGAGACACCTCACACAAACTTCCATGTGTCTACTATGGCTAAGCATGCATTTATTGACAAGGCCCATTTCAACAGGCTGAATTTTATAACTCGGTCAAACTCAAAGCAGCGCGTCTTGGATGCTTAGGATTCGCTGGACCTCATTTTGGGGTTGGAACCTCGACATGACCCTCGTTGGTCCTCATTTGAGGTAGTTTACTCTTGGAAGAGTAGAATTGATTTTGACCATGAACTCCACGAGTCCAAAATCACTAAGAGGGGTGACTTGATTGGCATTTACTTGCTGAATTTGCCATTAATGACCCACCAAATTTCAAAATTAACTAATTGTCGAGTCCTGTTGTTCATGGATTTGATATATCCCAAATATTTCAACTTCGTGCTGTAAATTATCTCACAGCCCCATTTACCCACCTTTTGTGAATTTGGATGTGAACCTTTGCATTTCACATAGTTGTTCAATCAGGTTCACAAGAAATCCCTTGTGCCATATTTAGAGGGGACCCTCGTTCCCATCTCCCAAATGGCGAAGTAGGGTGGTGGGAAGAAACAACTATAATACACAATTGGCTAGTGAGGAGCAAAGTAACTTCCCCCCTGGATTAACATTGGGTTCACAAATGTCCCTAAGAAAAATAGGTATTCTGAGCATTGTCAAAAGTTTGAGTAACTGATGATGAATGCTATTTAAGGGCCAAGGGCTTCGCCCAAACCTTTACTTTTTGCTCCACCTTAGAGCTCAAGGTGTATTGGATCCCCTCCACATCCCAATCCCCCCCCACCCAGCCACGTGGGGCGCCCTTCGGGATCGATATGATGCAGTCTCATTTGCTTTGAGCTTTGTGTGAAAGATCCACTCATTCGTTATTGACTTCCTTGTGACTAGGAGAATCCACCAATGTCCAAGCCCCATTATGGTTAATATTTTGAAGCTCCTTTTCCATGGGAATATGTCAATTGGGATGCTCGAGAGCTTCTTGCCACATTTTGGGCTCAATGCGAGCTACATAATTTGTTGCAAAGATAGATGCAAAGGATGTAGTAGTGCAAGCCTAGTAGAGTGTCCAAGACCATCTTGGATAGAGTTTGATGAAAGCATTGCTAAATCTTGTACGATTTGTTGGTACCAATGAGGTAACAAGTTTGGAGGAGGTGATCTAGGAGCAAAAGACTTTGTGGGTGGTTCAAGATTGGGAAGCAAATTTGGCTTAATAGACATAGGAGAGGGAGAATCATCAAGTACACTTAGTAGTTTGCATAATGTTCCTCTCATCTCATATGTCCTTCTTAATTGGAATCTTGTTCATCCAAGGATCAAAGTAATGGTAAGCTTTGGCTTCGGAGGTACATTTAACAAAAATGGGAAGCTTAGATCGGGCAATGAGATTACCTATCTTGTCATTTGGTGTGTGTCAATCCTATGCTTAACCTCTTTGTTTTGAGAAGAGAGTTGATGCGAGCTGATGTTGATTGTCATGGTCATGTAAAAACTTGATAAATTCGTGGGAAAATAACTCACCACCATTATCACTCCTTGTTGTCCTTGTGTGGACACCCATTGTTTAGTTACTAAGTACACTCACAAATTGAGGTGAATCAATCTAAGTATCCCCTTAACTATATATGTAGAGTGTTGCGGAAATGGGGTTTGGTGTTGTCTTTGCAGCTAGCCGTTAGAAATGGTCGTTTCATAGGTTCTTGGGTTCCCATTCCCTATTGTTTGGGTAGCCTTTTATTGTTTATTGGCCAACATATTTTGTGGTAGGACAACTCATTTATTTTTATCTATAAGGAGAGAGTGTGGCCATAGCCATTCATTCATGTACTTGTAGCTTCTTGGTGGTAAGAGAGGGAGCTTGTGGAGTATGTGAGCCCTCTGTCAATCATCACACTCTTGATTATCATAGTGGATTCCAATTTTCTTTTTGATCTTGTACATTGTCTCTTTCATCAATCTTGTGTCTTTCTTTTGTAGCATTCTGCTATTTGTTTTGTTCTTCTAACCTAGCTGGTATCAAATGTTAAGGTCTGTTAGTGCAAATATTTGTTGCTCCATCGCTTTTGGTTGCTTGCATTTTGTTGTATTGTTACTGCTGATGTTTGCATTGACCCTACTTGCACGTGTGAGTGGTATATGTAGTAGATAGATATCCTTGAGCTTCTTTTGTGCACCCATGCTAAGATATCAATGATTTGTTTTGCCTATTGATGCCGGGCTTACGTATCGTGATGTATGCATATGTTCCTAGTGTAAGTCGTCATTTGCTTGATACTTTTGTTAACATTGATGCGTTTGTCAAATTGTTTGGTTTATATATGCCTTGCTATAGTTGCATTTTGATCAATCATTGTGTATCTATTGACTTGTTTTGGTTAGGGGCATTGCTAGTTACCAAGTGTTGGTATATTGGCCTTGTCAACTTTGTGTTCGACTATAAGTTGTCGGTGTTGACCTTGAATGGCAGGTGTGGCATTTAAGTGCTGTTGTTGGCATGATAGAGTGGTGTGTTTGCCATGTTACATCAGGCAGGTTGTTCTCACATACTTGTCTTTTGTGTGAATTCGATTGTGGTGGTTTATGTGTTGCTTGTGTGATTGGTGGTTCTTGCATTTATCATGTGGGTATTTCTTTCTCATTCCATATCATTGTGTTGTATCCTTGTACTAATAGTTATTACAAAATCAAAGGCCTTAATTATGCTCATTGGAAGTTGTGCATGAAGGCTTGGTTTGTGTAGAAAGATTTTGGTAGGTGGTTGTTTGGTTTCAAGCCCAAGCTAGAGCATCCATTGAATCCCTCCAAGTGGTTTTATTGATCCATGTTGAGGTTTTCATGAATATTTGTACCCATAGCCTGCACATCAACTGAAGTTAATAAAGGACTACATGAAAATATGAATTGAATCTAGGCATCATGATGGCACGTCTTGAATTCGACTCAAGAAATTATGACACTATATTCCTTTTTGCCTTCCCACTTGATTGCATCCTGGCAAGAGAGACCATATTTCACTACTTGCCATCCCCTTGACTCAAGACAAGAGACTTGTTACTAGTTCCATGCAAGATGAAGCTCTAGTTACCACTAATTGCTTGACTGGCTTCATAAGCACATGAGGTACGATAAGTTTTGATAGGATGGCATGTCTAGGTTTGAGGACTATATATGATGCAGTCTTCTTGTATTGGTATCGGGTTTACTCTTTCCATTGTATTTGTCAATACTTTGGAGTTTCTTATGTTTGTGTGTACAATGGAAAGAGGAAATTGAACACAGAGAGGAGGAGACAAAGAGAGAATGTAGGAGAGAGAAGGAACAATGTGACTGCAGTGGTTGAAGCTACAAGGTTGCAACAACTAGTTCCAACACGCAACTCTACGCGTCAATGTGGGAGCCAGACGGTAGCAGGGGGATGAGAGAATGAGGAGGGTTGGCTAATTATGAAGGATCAATGATGGATAATGGATAATGAAGGTGGGAGGGTAGATTGCCCATATATAGGCGAAAAAGGGAAAAAACCCTAAATGTGATCAACCCCCTAAAAAATAGCCAAAAGTGCACAAAAAGAAATGCACCAATGTGTCCTCTATCTAAAGTGTCCAAAACACAAAATGATAGACAAAGACAATGTCAGAGCTCCTAATGTCCTCGTCTGACTCAGACTAAGGCTCATAGGTAGGACATGACTACACAAGGCACACATGATTGCTAACATCCCCTCTCAGATCCTAGATGTGGTGGAAGGCCAAAGGAGATGCAATTCTGAGGGTGGCAAGAAGAGTGCCAATGCTGATGTAGTCCGATGATGAAGAAGGTCAACCAAGGAGCAAGACCCCCTCTCCATATAAACATCCAATCAAAACAAAGGCCACCAAAGGGCAATGGAAACAGAGAGGCCTCGAGCGGATCATTCCTGAAAACTCTAGTTGAGAATGGGTGAGCAAAGCCTCTAATCCAACTATGAGACAATAGTGAGGAACTATCGAAGGCCCCATAAGCTGCGTAGAAACACTAGGGACCAAGGGCCACGCGGTAGGGAGTGGTGGCTTGATGATGAAGAAAAGGGGTAGTCACATAAAAGAACGGCTCAAAGTAGACTAAAAACCTTGAAGAAATTCCTTACGATCTTGGGAAGCCCCCTTTGAAACAAAGGGCTAGGAAATCCGTAGCCACATCACCAATATCGGCCCCCTTTGGAAAGGATGGGAGGTACAAGGGAACCACGAGGGGAGATGTTGGGGGATGCAATGGAATCTGTGGAATAGATGGTGCACAATCGGGAACAGGTGTGGTAATAGAAAATTTGCCTCCGAGGGCCCTGCACAAAGAAAGGGGAATGGAGCATAGATAGCCCTCTCTTGCTAATGTCTCAAAAGTGGCTCTGGTAGAAGAGTCCCCAACAAAGATTGCCGGCCCGGCTTGGTGAAGACAACGTGGTTTCCAAGTCTAGGAAGGCCATGAATTGAGAGGAGAGAAAAGCCCAAGTCCAAAACATGTAGTAGGGCCTTAGAAATGAAGCGTGTTGGATGGTTAGACAATGGAGGCAAGGTGCCAGCACCACTAATAGGTACTAAAGAAATGTCACGAGCAATGACAATATCCTTTGACGGACGGAGATCCTGTAACAAATCACCTTGGGGGAGTCGTAGGACTTGATGCGCCATTGTCAAAGAGCCAAGGTTGCTTAGAAGAAGAGAGTCAAAGAAGGCTCCTCCACTTGATAAACGTGTAGAAACATTGACTCCATGGAAATAGCAGGTGACGAAGTAGAGGTAGATGAAGACTTTGATGTAGATCCACCCTTAGCTCTTGGATGAAGATGAGGTTATATCCTCCAACACTTCTCCTCGGGGTGTCAGGTCTTTCCACAATGAGGACACTTGGGGTATCCTCTATACTTCCCCACAAAAGTTGTATTAGAGTCGAAAGATGACTCTAACTTCTTCCTCTTTCCTTTATTTTACTTGGCTTGTCTTGTACTTGTAGAAAAAGCCACATAAGCATGGCCATGTGCATGGCTTCAGCAAGAATTTGTCTCACTGTGATGTGTATCCTCCTCAAGCACCAATGGAACTAGCTCCTTCCAAGTGAGTGTCTCCAACTACGAGAAGTGAGAAGATTGGTGTAGAACACATCATATGTCTGTGACGGAAGATGTGAGAGAAGTGTCATAACTAGGTCCTTCGAAGAAATGTCTGTACCAAGGAATGAAAGCTCTATCCTATGGATGTGGTCTCTCATCGTAGGGGAATGTGCGAACGAGAGAGAGCTGTTGTAGCTTCAACTCAAGAGATAATCGATGCCCAAATGCCTTGATCAGGAAGAGAGATGCCAATCTCCTCCAAATCTTTGCAGCGGTGTGAAGATGTCTCTAACATGCACGAGCACAGAATCTATACAACTCAAAAGGAGTGAAGAGTGGGCTTTGGCATTCAACTGATCCCATAAAGTTGCCAAATCCACGGTCACACTATCATGAAGATCCACAGTAGGTTGGGGTATAGGGACTATAACAGAATTCCAAAGGTCACAATCGTCGAGGAGATGGAGTGGCACAACCATAGAGGGTAGTTTGTCCCATCTAGCTTGTTGGATGGGGAGAGACAGGGTAGGACTGGCACTTGCATAGGAGATGCCATTAATGCCAACCAGGGACTAGAAGCCTTGGAAGAATATAACGAGAAAGAGTAATAAGATGGTGGTTGATTTGAATGATCCCGAACCACACGATCCTCCATAGCATACATGTTGGCCATATGTGTCCTTCAAGAAATACTTGCAAGAAAACAAAGAAGATGCTGCAACTGGAATGTCCACTTGTACGGGGTCCGTCAACCTATGGATCAGAAAAGACTGATGGAGATGGGGAGTATTCAAGGTAGGAAGGGAGAATTGGATTCTGGAAGGTATGCTGACTGAAAATGCAGGCTGTAAGCTCTACAGATGATGATGTCAGCACCAAAAAGGGGTTCCCAGCCCAAAACAGAGATGAATCCAGTATATTCAGCAATAAGGTGGGTCTGTCCACCTGATAAACAGGTCGTCCAGCCTGCAAAAGGGGCTCTCCAGAGGGCTGAGGTGCTGAACAGGGGAGGACCAACTGCACAGACCAGAGAAGACCTCTGGCTATGCTGAAGATGACGCCCAGTTCAGAGAGAACCTGCCAGCAATAAATGCAGGCAAGAGGTGCCTAGCACCTGTGAATCTGGCTGCCCAGGTTAGGGGAAGATCCCAAGCAGTAAAACACAGCAACCACAAATTATGACAAGTATAAATGCAGGTCTGTCAGTCGGAAATAGGGTCACCCTGGCTGTAGGAGAAGGGTCCTGGTCTGTAAATGCAGAACATGGAGTACCCTGCACAAACGCAGATCTGCTGTCCCTGCTAAGGATGGCAGCCGCCAAGCAATAAATAGGAAGCACCCAGTGTAGATGAGGACCTGCTGACCCAAAATGCAGCAGACAAAGATTATCCAGCACCTGACTCTGTGTACAAAGATAGAGGATTGATCGCCTTGCTCAGCTGAGCACTGAGCATAGGAAATCTCCACCTGTAAATTGCGCCTGTTGGTTGGAATGGTGGACAGATCGCTCCTCTTTGTAAACTCTGGCTCCCACACGTGGTTTTGATACCATGTGTGTGCAATGGAAAGAGGAAAGTGAACACGGAGAGGAGACAAAGAGAGAGAAGGAACAATGTGATTGCAACAGTTAGCCCCAACAGGCAGCTCTATGTGCTAGTGTGGGCGTTAGATGGTAGTAGGGGGATAAGAGAATGAGAAGGGATGGTTGATCACAAAGGATCAATGATGGATAATGGATAATGAAAGTGGGAGGGTGGGCCACCTATATATAGGTGAAAAAGAGGGAAAACCCTAAATGTGGTCAAACCCCTAAAAAATAGCCAAAAGTGCACAAAAAGAAATGCACTAATGTGCCCTCCATCTAAAGTGACTTAAACACATAAAATGATGGACAAAAACAATGTCAAAGCTCCTAATGTTGTCTGACTCAGAATGAGGCTCACAGGCAGGAGATGACCACACAATACACACATAACTACTAACAGTTACTATGCCAAACCTCCATCCAGATCCTCCCTACATTGGTTCGACCATGGACAAGTAGCCCTTTGGGATCAGCTCAATTCTAGGGTGTGATCCTTTCTCTTTATGGGTTTGTAGGATTTTATCCTTGTGCATGTGGGCAAACTTTGGATGGTAGCCAAGGTGTGGACGAAGCTCTTTACTCTCTACCATCAGAAGATGTTTGCCCAGTTTGGGATTGCCTCAAGGGTGTGATCCTTTCTCTTTATGAGTTGGTAGGATTTTTTCCTTGTGCATGTGGGCAAACTTTGGATGGTAGCGGAGGTGTGGATGAAGCTCTTTACTCTCTACCATCAGAAGGCATTTGCCTAGTTTGGGATTGCCTCAATTCTAGGGCACAATCCTTTCTCTTTATGAGTTTGTAGGATTTTGTCCTTGTGCATGTGGGTAGACTTTGGATTGCAACGAAGGTGTGGACAAAGCTCTTTTCTCTTTACCATCAAAAGACCTTTGCCTACCACATCACCATAGAGAAGAAACTTCGGATGCTTTTTGTTGATGATTTTCCTTCTATACAGGATGATATTAACAAGATGGAGAATATGTAGGATGAGCTTGCACCCATGGTAGGATGATCTCATAGGAGGACATGGTGATGATTTTCCTTGCTAAGTTGCCATCTCCCAAGTATGATGTTTTCCATTCTAGCTTACTTACCTCTAGGATTTGGGAAACTTTTCTATGGGAAGTGCTAGCTTTTGCTTTTTTTCGAGCATGGAGAGCAATTCAAGGAGATTGAACTAGTGGTTTCAGGCTTTTATTGCAATTTGTAGGTTTGGGAGGGGGCAACAAGAAGGACAAGAAGGCTAATAACAAGAAGCAGCAACATGTTAAACATTTAGTCTTCCTTGTGTCCGGACATAGATTTACAGAAGCCTAAATGCCTACACTATGGGAAGGATTCATTGTCAGAGTGAAGCAGTGCCGAAGCGGATGACCAAGACAAAGAGTGAATAGAGAGAGAGGAGAGAGAGAAAGAGACAATGAAACATAGAAAATCGGCAGTGAAGAATGTTGTATAAGGATGCAGAAATATACACGGGTGCATAGCAAATGTTTGCATATGTCTCCACCTTGAAGACCTCAACCTCTGTGAACCCCGAGGGCAATCTCCACGGTCTGCAGCTTGAAAATTGGTGTGACCATGACTGTGAAGACAATGGCCAATGTTGTCTACAAGTCTGTGCACGAGCTGAGAGTGCAGGGAGTTGAGAGTAGTAGTGTGTGAGAGAGTGTGAGCACGACACAATGGGTATTCAGTACAATGACTAGTGTACCGCATTTTAGGTTTTGAATATATATAAAGTACAAAGTGTAAGGGTGCGTTCACACCCGAACACAATAAAAGGTACGGTGACCCTTAATTCCCAACAACCTCCCACCTAAAGGCAACGTGCTTGAAGGTAGAGGAAAGAATCAGCTAAGTCTATGTATGCACAAAGTTGAAAGACACATATACTATCCAACCCTCATCATCTGGCAGCAATGAGCAAACCACTCGGCTGGGAGACCTTTCATGAGAAGGTCTGTAGGATTATCATCTGTATGTACCTTGACAAGCTCAATGCCTTTGTTATCAAGTATATCCCTGATGAAGTGATACTTCACCTATATGTGCTTTGTTTTTGCATGAAAGACAGGGTTCTGTGCTAGCATGATAGCACTCTGACTGTCACAGTGGAGGATAGGAACCTGTGTCTCACTAGACGCGAAAGCCGTAAAGCCTCTTTGCATGCCTCTATGGCAGCCACATACTCTGCCTCTGTGTAGTAGACAATGCAACACACTTTTGCAGTCTAGATATCCAAGAGATTGCTCCTCCTGTGAACATAAACACATATCTTGAAGTAGACTTCCTATAGTCAGGATGGCCAGTATAGTTTGCATCCGTGAAACCAACAACAGATGACTTTTGCTTACCAAAGCAAATACACAAATCCTTTGTGCCCTTAAGGTATCTCATGATACCTTTCATTGCTTCCTAATTCTTTTTGCCAGGATATGCCATGTATCTGCTAACTACTCCCACCGCAAATGCAATGTCAGGACATGTAGCAACCATAGCATACATCAAGCTATCAACAGTTGAAGCATGAGGTATCTTGGCCATTTCAGCCTTACCATCATCTAATGTAGGGCTATCATCTGTACTAAGTTTCACATATGGAGGCAATGGTACACTAATAGCTTTACCTCCCTCCATATTGAAACGTTGCAGAACTTTGGTAATATACTCCTGTTGTGACAGATAAAGAAGACCCTTTGATTTATCTCTGAGTATACGCATGCCAAGAATGTGATTTGCCTCACCGAGATCTTTCATATCAAAGCTATTGTGTAGACTCTGCTTCAAGGAGTCCAAGGCATGAACATCCTTGCCTGCAATTAGCATGTCATCCACATACAATACCAAGAGAATAAGGCTGCCATCTGCTGCCTTCTTGGTATATAAGCAATGATCAACTTGAGAACAATGAAATCCTTGAGATTGCATGAATGTATCAAATTTGTGATACCATTCGTGTGGTGCCTACTTCAGCCCATACAAACTTTTGTCGAGTTTACACACCATGTGCTCTTTTCCCTTTGCAACAAAACCATTAGGCTGCTACATATAGATTTCCTCATGCAAATCACCATGTAAGAAGGTGGTTTTTATATCCATCTGTATGAGTTCCATGTCCTCAGATGCAACCAAGCCCAAGATGGTTAGAAAAGTAGTCATTTTGACTACAAGAGAAAAGATTTCATCAAAATCAATTCCATGTTCTTGCTTGTACCCTTTATCAACCAAGCGTGCCTTGTACTTGGGCAAAGAACTAGAAGTAACTTTCATTTTGTAAACCTGTTTGCAAGGTAGCACTTTTTGTCCTTTTGGCAAAAGTACCAAATTCCAAATGCCATTATTCATGAGAGATTCCATCTTTGATAGCATTGCTTTTTGCCATTTCTTACTATCTTGTCTGTCCATTGCTTCTTGGAAGCATGACGGTTCACCATAATCTGTTAACATGACATAATCAGCCACATAGTTTACTCCAGGAACAAATCTACTTGGTTGTTTGTACTCTGGTCGACCTATGGACCCAGTGGTCAATATTTGCTGGCTATTCAGCATGTAAATCTGCATTAACAGCTTGCTGTTCTGTAGGTACAACTTGCTGTATATCTGGTTCAGGTTGTTCTAGGTGCACATGTTCTTATTGAATTTGTGGGACATCATGGGCAAGATCTTACTGATCATTTACAGCATCATTCCTTGCATTTTCAGGGACATTTTCAGTATGTATTTGCTGTTGTCTAATGGGCATTCTTTGTTGTCCTATTGGTACATCCTCCCAGAATACAACCCTTCAGACTTCCTCTGTTCTTTCGGGTTGTTTGTGCATGCGATCTTCTCGGAAGATGACATCATTGCTGCGTACTACTTTTCTTTTCTCAGGATCCTATAATCTATAACCCATTTCACCTTCATCACCATATCCTAGGAAAATACATTTATAGGACTTTGACTCAAGTTTGATGTGTTCTTCCTTGCGTATTTTTGGGGCAGATTATGAGGAGCAATAAGCTACCTCTTAATCCCTTTGTTGTCACAAAAGTCTTGAAAGGCTTTGTACACATATTCCCCACCATTGTTAGAGCAAAGGTGTTTTAATGTCTTACTGGTCTGATTTTCAGCAAGTGCCAAGAAATTTTTAAATTTATCCAAGGCCCTGTCTTTGCGACGGATTGGATAAACCCAAACTTTGCATGTGGCATCATCAACAAAGATAATAAAATACTTCTTCCTCCCCTAAAGATAACCTTGGCATTTGATATACATTTGAATGTACTAACTCTAAGGGTGAAGACTTTAGAGAGAGATTTTTTGTGTGACGTTTGAGTATGTTTACCATAAATGCAATGATCACACTGTTCAAAATCAACATACCTCAAACACGGTAAATAACCCAAACGAGAGAGCATTTTCATTCTAGGTTGACTCATGTGTCCCAACCGGCTATGCCACAAAGAAACACTTGGCTGCTCAGTTATGGTGACAACACGGTCACACTGACTAGATACATGCAAAGGATACAGAGTATCACTTTTGGACCCCTTGGCAACAATGCGGGAGCCCTTACATATTTTCCATTTGCTATCCCCAAAGGTGGCGTGATAGCCTTCATCATCTAGTTGCCCTGTGTTGATTAAGCTCTTCTTGAGTTGAGGTACATGTCTCACATTATGCAAAACAAACATGGAGCCATGCTGAAATTCTAGTTTCACATTGCCAATACTTGCAATTTTACATGCATAGTTATCCCCCAAGTGGGCAACGCCACGTATTGCACCATTGTAGTTAGAGAACCACTCATGATGTGGTGTGACATGAAAGGATGCACTTGAATCAAGTATCCAAGTGTGAATGCCATCCTTAAAATCTGCAATCAATGCATGTGCATCTAAAGAAGAAGCTAGAAGTACATTACCATCATTGTCATTATCATGAGTGACAACATTAACCTCTTCTATTTTTACATTGCTCTTTTTGGCATGCTGACTGTCCTTGTTTTCAGCCTTGTTGGCTTCATTGTTTTTGTTTTTACCCTGCTCTTTCTTCAGCTGAAAGCAATTCCTTTTGTAGTGCTCCTTTTTGCCACAATGATGGCACTCCACATTCTTTCCACGAAATTTTCTGTGCGCTCAGTTTTCAGAACTGCTCTTATGCTGAAATAGTGTGTAATGCATTTGAAGACTTGTTTGCTGAGTTATTTTGCCTATTGAGTTTTTCCATCAGCAAAGAACTCTCCACATTAGAGTATAACAGCTGAACATTTGAATTACTCAAGGCTGTTCTGAAAGTATCCCAACTTTGAGGTAGAGTGCATAGCAAGAAGGTAGCTTTGAACTCTTCATCAATATGAAAATCCAAAGCAATTATTTGACTGAAAATTGAGTTAAACTCATTCAAATTTACAGACATGGCTGTATCCTCTTTCATGCGAAAGTCCATCAGTTTTTTCAGCCAATAAACCTTGCTGGCTGCACTTTTCTGAGCATACAATTCTTCAAGCCTTTGCCACATTGCATATGCTGAATTCAGCTTCTCAATGTTGAAGAGTAAGTTGTCTGACACTGAGAGCTCGATGGTAGAGTGAGCAAGCTCGTCCAAGTCATCCCACTCGTTTTGTTCCCTGTTTGCTGGTTTGATTCCCTTTGTTTTGATGGGCTTTACATGTTTCTTCTGCACCAAGACATTATAGCATTGTTTCTACCAGATTGCAAAATTATGGGCATCCTCAAGCTTCTTAATGTGCAAAAGATTACTGCTGTCACTGTTTCCAGCCATAATTTGTAGTCCCAAATTGACTAACCAATCACCAAAGGCAAGCCCAAATATGACACAAGTGACCACAATGCACAAGAGGACCAACCAGCAATGAAAATCCCAAGATTGTCGAAATTTTCACATTTGCAAATGAGTTTTCAGAATTAATAAGTGTCGTTTGGTGCACTCCTCAAGCAGTTTTTAACACAATTAGAGACCAAGCCACCAGTTACATGTGAAATCCCCAAAATTTCATTGCAATTTCTACTCCGAAAGCATTCCCGAGCACAAATTTGACAATTTGGGTCAAGAGGCCCAAATTTTTAGAAGGTAATCTATCATTGCATCAATACACATACCCAAGAGCACATATCAGTTGCACAAATTGAAAGGATTTTGCATAAGCCCCAACTTTCTTGGGTTTAGGGTGCACAAATTTCAGCGAAATTGAGAAAATTCCACTAGAATGTGAGAAGCCCCAAAATTTCTCGGAAAAATGTGCACAAAATGTGTAATTTCTGAGTCGGATTGTCCTGGACTTTGCTGAAATTCCCAAATTGGAGAAAAGCCCCAATTTTCTTGGGCGAAATTTCACGTTGTGCCTA